>NW_020884920.1:2075997-2298338 GCF_003945725.1 Corapipo altera | reverse complement strand
GCCGTGAGATTTTGCACCTTCACACATTTCACAGAGTCATAGAATGGATTGGGTTGGAAGGGACCTTAAAGCCCATCATGTTCCAACCCTCCCTGCCATGGGCAGGGTCACCTTCCACTAGAACAGAGTGTACCAAGCCCTGTCCAACCTGGCCTTGAACACTTCCATGGGTGGGACAGCTTCTCTGGGCAACCTGAGCCTGTGCCCCAGTATCCTCATAAGGAAGAATTTTTTCCTAACATCTAATCTAAACCTGCCCTCTGTCAGTGTGAACCCATTACCCCTTGTTCTGTCACCATATGCCCTTTTCAAGTTCCTTTGTAACTTTCTTGCAGGCTCCCTTCAGACTGGGAAAGGAAGCAATAAGTTCTCCCCGGAGCCTTCTCTTCTCCAGGCTGAATAATTCCAATTATCTCAGCCTTCCGTCATAGGAGAGCTGTTCCATCCCCCTAATCAACTTGGTGGCCTCCTCTGGACTCACTGCAACAGGTCACTGTCCTTCCTGTGCTGAGGACCCCAGAGCTGGACACAGCACTCCAGGTGGGTTCTCACCAGAACAGACCAGAGGGGCAGAATCACCCACCTCAACCTGCTGACCACAATGCTTTTGTTGGCTCATGTCCAGCCTCTCATCCACCAGCAGCCCCAAGTCCTTGGCAGGGCTGCTCTCGATCGGTTCATCCCCCAGCTTATATTGACCCCAACCCATGTGCAGCACTTTGCACTTGGCCTCGATGTGGGACAGACAGAGGTGGGGAAATATGTCTCGGGCACTGTGAGGCTCTCAGGGGTGCTCAGGGGCTGGTTTGGTCCCCGGGCTCCTTGAGGCAGCTGCTATGGAACAGCCTTCATCCAGCACTGCCTGTCCTGGTGCCCCTCGAGCCCTGCAGCAGAGCCAAATCCTGTCCCGGGGCTGGATCCTGAACACGATCCTTGCACTTTCCTTGTGTAGTTGTGTGAGCTGCTAACACAGCACCCTGACCCCTGGGGTGTGAGCGGCATTTCAGACCCCGGGAGCACCCAACGTTGATGGTAATGCATCAAAAAATGTAATAACACGGGTGGTTGATCAAACCCAACTGCCTCCATCGCGACTGGGCTCCTTTTGATTTTTTTTGTGTCCGTAACTATATTAGAAAGTCTGTGCAATTTGTGCTTTCCAGCCTCGGGGCCAGATATCCTTATTGGAGCAGTTCTAAGGGTCATAGTTGAGGCTTTGAATAAGATCCCATCTTTTGCTGCTCCCTTTGAACAACACGAGTTGGAAAACATGGAGAGCCCCATTTCTGGCACAGCCCCACAGATCTGGGCAGCTGGAGCAAGTTTTAGGTGAATGCACCACCCTGATGTTAAGAAATCCCTGTTTACTATTGGAACTGACTAATGAGGTTGGCTAAAGCTCCTGGGCAGTGGCATGAAGTGTTGGCTTTCACCTCTCCCAGATTTGCAGACTCTGAAATCTTGCCCTGGTTGCTGGGATGGGTTGAGCTCAGGTTTGCAAGGCAGATTTCAGCCATCCCTGTGGTCCCCACTGATGCCTCTGAGGTTTGTCTCCAAATCTCCTTTACATCCAGGAGGGTTCTGGTGGCTCAGAGAGCCAAGACAAGCAAGGAAAGGGGTGCTGGTGGTGGGAGCCTTGGGGCCTCTGATGTCCCCAACACAGCCACCTGCCCCTGTGCTCTCTCTGAGTGATGATAACCAAGAGTGGCCAGAGCCATCCTGTATTATCCAAGGTTTTTCCCTGAGACATCCACAAGAGGGTGGAGGCAGGAGGCAGGAGGGATGGACTGGCTGCATCCTGGGTGAGGGGGGTCTCATCCTCTGTGGTGACAGCCCCACGCATGGGACTTGCCAGAATTGGGGTATTTTCCCCTGTCTTCTCAACAACATGGTTTTGGCAGACTGCTTATGGCAGGAGGGAAGCGGCCTTGTCACCTGAAATTCTGTTTCTGGGTGAATCGTCCTGTTCATAACAGGTTACTTTTTCTTTTCATTCCCTGGGGAAAGCAACTCTGCTCCAAAGGTGTGTTGTCCTTTGCTGCTGACCTTTAGACTGCAGTGGCCTTCAATAGTAAACAAGGAGAAGCTCTCCAGTCCCTCAAAAAGTGGGAAAGCCTCTGCATTTCTATACATTTGTTAAGCAAATGAAGAGAAGTGCATGGGAGACAGGAACTCTGGTGAAAACCTGGATGGAAAATGGGTTTTATTCTGGGATTTGGGTGTTTTGTGGGTCTGGCCCACCCGCTGTGTGCTCAAAATACATCCTGAAACCACAGTGATTTGTACTCTGGGTTTAGAGACCCTCCGTGCATCCATGCTGGGAAAAATCTAAAAAAAACGCTGATCCCCCATATTACCCACCTTGTCGCTTTTGAGCAGCGTTGAGATAAAATATTAAAAATAAAATGAAAATAAAATTTAAAAAACCCCCAAAACACCCAAAGCGCACAAAGGAGAGGAGCGAGCGGATGATCAGTCGGCGGAGAGGCGTTATGTATGCAGATGCGCTGCTACTAGAGAGGCGCGGTAGGAGCGGGGCGGCTTCTCGGGTGTTTACGGCGGAGCAGGCAGAGCTGCAGCGCCGGGAGCGCTGCCTGCCCGCTGCCCGCCCGCTGCCCGCTGCCCGCCCGCTGCCCGCCCGCTGCCCGCCCGCTGCCCGCCCGCTGCCCGCCCGCTGCCCGCCCGCTGCCCGCTGCCCTCCCGCTGCCACAATGTCAAGAGGAGACACGTGTATGTAAGCGCCGGCACGGCCGGAGCGGGGCCCGCAGGCGGGCAGGGGCTCCCGGGGCGCGGCGCTCCCCGTGCCCGGCTGGCGCTCTGTGTCCCCCCGCAGTGTCCCCGCGGCGGGGCGGCCGGGCAGGAGCCTGGGGAGTACGGGCTGGTGGCACGCCGAGGTGCCACCTCGGGGGTTCGTGTGGCCGCGGCGGGTGGGCGCTGCCACCCCGGGGCCGCCGCCCACGCGTGGGGAAGCGGCGGGCGGTTGCACAGGGCGGAGGCGCTGCCGCTCGCGGGGGTTTCGCAGCCGGGCCCCGGCAGGTTGTGCGGCGTTGGTGGCCGAGCCTGGGGAGGGCTGCCGGGGAATAAACCTGTTTGTGGTGGGGATGGAGCCGTTTGCTGAGCCGTTGCAGGTCGTAGGGTGGAGGAAGGCAGCGTCTGAGCGCCTGTGATAGGAGATGGAGAGAAGAAAGTTGTGTCTCTTATTGTGTCTCTTATTTAAGGTGCTGAGATTGCTCCCTGCACTCACCCGGAGCATGAGGGTCTCCTTTGCTTACAGTCCAGGAGGTGTTTGTCGGAGAGGTTGTTAGAATCAGGTTTTATCAGTGGGAGGCAAGGACTGATGGTATACTCCCAGCCATCCCTTGCCCAGCCCTTCCCGCAGCTAAAACCTCTGACTCAGGGCTTTGGGTGATGATAAGAGGATGCTCAAAGAGGATGCTCAGAGCAGAAAATCCCCTGAGCAGAGGACGCTCCCTACCTTGGAGCCGTGGCTCCCACCTCTGTTCCCACAGGCAGAGCAAGCTCGATTTTGCTTGCAGCTTCCAGAAATGCTGCAGTCCATAAATTCAGACCTGGGAAAAACTCCTTGAGGGGCTGCTCTGCCACTCCCTGAGAGCAGGTGGGGTTCAGGTGGGTGGTGCTTTGTCCCTTAGGGCTGGTGGAGAGTTCTTTGTCAGCATCTCCCCGCACTTAGCAGGATCAGGACCACCTGACCTTGGCAAAGCCTTCCATTGCCGAGTTTGCCATGTGCATCTTAGCCGAAGGCGCAGATGTGATGATGCAGGGTGCTGAGGTGGGCAGGCTCTGCCTGAACCAGAGGCATCAGGAGAGAGTGAAGCTGTCCTTGAGGCCTGTGCGAGCTCTCCCCCTTTGTCTCTTTCACACCTGCCTCCTTCTCCCCTTTGATCCAGCACCAGGACGATGAAGTCGTACCAGAAGCTGACAACGCCGCAGCCGGCAGGATGCCAGGTGGAGGAGGAAGGGGCTGCCCCAATGCCCCCCACCCATGGGAGGATGGCCCCGTGCTGGGTGGGCAGTGGGCTGCTGGTGGCTGCCGTGCTGCTGAGCACCATCACCGTCTGGGTGCTGCAGCAAGTGTCGGGGGGCTGGCTCGGACCCACCCCACCCCCCAAATGTCTCCTGGTGCCTGAAAGCCATCGCTTCGACTGCTACCCAGAGCGGCAGGTGGTGGTGACCCAGGAGCTCTGTGAAAGCCGAGGGTGCTGCTTCATCCAGAACCCTCTGCCGGCAGAGGGCAAGCAGGGGGTGCCCTGGTGCTTCTATCCCCCTGACTTCCCCAGCTATACCTTGGAGAGTCTCAACCAGACAGCACTGGGCATGGTGGGGTTGCTGGTGCGAAGGGAGAAGGCCTATTACCCCCGGGACATTGAGATGCTGAGACTGGATGTGGAGTTTGAGACAGACACACGGCTGCACATCAAGGTGAGGTTCCTGATGGCTGCCCTCCTGACCCTTGCACCTGTCATCCCACAGGTAACTGTCCCCTACTGTGACCGAGTGTGGAAGCTGCTGTGCTCCAGGCATGGCTGCGTGGGGCCAATGAGTATCTCCAACCCTTTGCCCTCTTGCTTTGCTGGTCTTTAAAGCACTTTTTCTCCCTTTTGCAGATAACGGATGCTGCCAACCCACGGTACGAGGTTCCCCTTGATGTTCCCCGGGCGATGAAGAGGGCAGAAAACCCCATCTACAGCCTGAACTTCTCCTGGGATCCCTTTGGGGTGCTGCTGCGGCGCACAGCCACGGGGACAGTGCTGTAAGATCCCACCTTCTCCTCATCCTGTGGCAGGTGGGGAGAAACTTATCCAAACCTAGGCAGGCTCCAGCACACTTTCCAGTGGTTTTTCAGAGGGAAAACCCATGCTTGCAAGATCTCCAGCCAATTATTGCTTTTTGTCTTGCATCTTTTTAGCAGTGCTCACATGGGGATGCAGCAGCACGTGGCTTCCTGGCCCCATGGGCTGGCCACGTGCTTGCTATAGCCGTGGCAGGACTGGGTGGGATCAGCACCTCTCCAAAAACCTCCCAGTGCCCTGATTCCTCCCAAGGTCCTACACCAGCCAAACACTGTGCAGGTCCCCGGCACATCACCAATGAGCGACATAGTGGCTCAGGAAAAGGGCCAACAAAGGGTTGTGGCTTTGCCCATTTCACGCTTCTTTTGGGTTTCCCTGGCTGTTGAAGCTATAGGGACATTCACAGTTCCAGGCTTTTCGTGGAAAAAGACTGCTGTTGACTTTGCTGTACTGCTCTCTGTCACCTCCACAGCTTTACCCACACTAAGCTGTTGACAAGCACTGACAGCTGGGCGATGTATGGTCAGGGTGTTTTGGGATCCCATCTTTTCCTCCTCCTTCCCATTTGCTGGTGACTGTGGTCTGTCCTGTATTTGGGAGCTGCTTATCAGTGACAGCAGGCTGAGAAGCCCCGCTGCCATATCGCCTCAGTGGTTAATAATAACCTGGGTGGAAACTTCTGGGATCAAAGGGAAGGCTGTGCTGCACTGGGTCAGGCTGGTTTAGGCTCAGGCTGTGCCTTGCCTCCAGGCAGACCCAAATTTACTCCTGGTCCAAGGTGTTAGGGTGGGATGTGGGGTGGGACATGTGCTGCTTCACTGGCCCTTGGGATAGTGAAGGGATCAGTTTTTGATGGGCAAATGGATCCCAGTGGGTCCCAGCATCCCCTCTTGACCCCCTCTTTTCCTCAATGTAACCATGGCAGGCTCAACACCACTGTGGCCCCCTTGATCTTCGCTGACCAGTTTCTCCAGATATCCACATCGCTCCCATCCAGGTTCCTCTATGGGCTGGGGGAGCACCGTGGCAGCCTCCTGCACAGCCTGGACTGGAATACCCTCACTCTGTGGGCACGTGATGTCGCTCCCACGGTACATCTGTCCTGTCCCCAGGGGGGTGCAGGGGGTGAGGACAGGGGTGCTGCTCTCCCATGCTTTGGACAAGCCCTGGGAAAACATGGCAGGGGTGGGCAGCAGCATTGGGAGGGGCGGGGGATGATCAAGGCTGACAGGCAGGTATGTGCCACGGAGAATTTCAGAGCAATTGCAAAATGCTCTTGGCACTCCGAGGGCACCGGGTGTTTTCCGCTCCACCCTGCTGCTCGTGCAATGTGTTGTGGTGAGGCAGGAGGTTTCCCTCTCACCCAGCCCAGCTCAGTAAACCCTGAACAGCAAGGAAGAAGCAGCCTCCCACGGCCTTCAGCACCAGCCCTGAAACCATCCTTGTCCTTTGCCTTGTCCTCCACAGGGGTGACAGGTTCCTGGTTAGGTAGTGGAAGCATATGCAGCTCAGGGCCTTTTATTCACCCCCAGTGACATGGGGCTCTCCTGCTTTGCCCTCTCTGCTGTCTTACCTGGCACCTCTTCCTTGCAGGAATCATTCAACCTCTACGGTGCTCACCCCTTCTACCTGCTGATGGAGGAGGGCGGAGATGCTCATGGGGTTTTCCTTCTCAACAGCAACGCGATGGGTAGGTGTGTTAGGGGACCCCAGGCCAGCTGGTCCCTGGCGGAGGACCTGGCAGGTGGGGACAGATGGGAACTACTGGAGTGGCCAGTTTGGAAACCTGGGGTAAGAGGAAGCCATAAAAGGGAAAGATGTGGTTTGATGGCTCCGTTATTGAGCGCAGCCATCTGTTTCCTGGCTACAGCGAGGCTCTTTAGCAACTGCTGAGCAGTTTAACCACACGCCCAGCTGCTGAGTTGCCATCAGGAAAGCAAGTCCCTTGCATGCAGGTCCATGCCTATTCCCCCCTCCACTGAAACATCCTTGCCCCCAGGCCTGGCGGCGTGGCATGGCTGGGGTGCAGCCGAGGATGCCGTCTGCTGCCCATGTTTCCCCAGCTGTGCCGCGCCAGCTGCGGCCGTGGGATCTGCCCGTGTGTGCCAGCTGGTAACACAGCAGCTCCTGCAGGCTCCTGCCGTGTCGGGGACGGCACCGGTGACCACCCAACCCTCCCAGCAGCTGCTGCTTGCAGCCAGCTGGGGCGATGCTGCGCACACCGGGGCTCTGGCAGCTCCAGCTGCGCTGGGATCTGTTGCAGCCATGCTGCTGAAGAGGAGCTCGTGTGAGATGCAGCCACCCGAGCTGAGGTTCGAGGGCTCATTCATGTGGAAAGCCCTTCCCAGGAAAGGCCTTGCTCCCACACACTCTCTTGTACGAGTAGCTCTAGATTCACTTAGGAGGAGAACATGAAGGAAAGCACTGCACTGCACTGCACGTGCTTGATCTTGGTCCAGCAGTGGAAGCTGGTGCAGCTTTGAGCTTAAAAAGCAGATTTTTAAGACAGCATAAACTACTGATCTCCCATGGGCTGTGATGATTTAAGCTTCCAGACACCCATTTAGCATCCACTGAGTGCAAGGCAGGGATTCGTCTGTTCCCCTGAGCATTGCCTGTGGTGCTGCCTGGTCCCCATCATGTGGGCTGAGGTCTGGAGGTTGCTCCCCAGTTGTCACTGTCTTTTTCCCTTCTCCTTCCCCCTCAAAGAGGTGGCCCTGCAGCCTGCTCCAGCCCTGACCTGGAGGACCATTGGAGGGGTGCTGGATTTTTACATCTTCCTGGGGCCCGATCCCAACATGGTCATCCAACAGTACCAGCAGGTGATAGGTGAGTGCCCGCACCCCACCATGGCTATCTGCAGGCACCTTCCCCATGCCCACATCCCCATCTCACCCCAGCTTCACCACATCCCCAGCCCTCCCAGCTGGGGAGGAATCAGCCTCCCCCAGCCCTCCCAGCACATCAGGGGTCAGTGATCACCTCCTTTTCCCACCTCTCCCCTTACCTTCCTACCCTTTTGAGAGATGCTGCTGTCATCTCGAGGCACCCCAGCCATGCTTCCATTCTCCCACTGCAGGTTTCCCAGCCATGCCACCCCTCTGGGCTCTCGGCTTCCACCTCTGCCGCTGGGGCTACGGATCCAGCAATGGGACCTGGCAGACTGTTAGAGCCATGAGGAACTACCAGATCCCCCAGGTAATCCCTCAGACCCGTGGAGTGGGGGGTCCAGGCTCCATCCTTCATCCCTGAGCCTCTGTCCCGCAGGATGCACAGTGGAATGACATCGATTACATGGATGGGTACCGGGACTTCACCTTCGATTCCCAGAAATTTGCCTCCCTCCCCTCGCTGGTGGAAGACCTCCACAAACACGGGCAGCGCTACGTTATGATCTTGGTACTCCCCCTCCTCTCCCCCTGTGCTCTCTTTGCTGCAGAGCTAGAATGTAAGACAGAGGTGTAAGGGATGCTCACAATTCCAGCTGATCAACCCCAGCCCCAAGAATTTTTGTGGGAGGCTGGTCCCCAGTGCTGGATGGGCAGCTGTAAACTGCCACTGGAAATCCCCCTAATGCAGGGACCATGGACACACAGGGCAGGTTCTCATGATGTGCTCCTGTCTGCTGCAGGGGGACAAGGGTGCCTCTGACCTCCATGGGTGGAGGAATGGAGGAACTGTAGGTCAGGCAGTTTAACTTGTGGGTGCTCAGCTCGGGTGCTCCCACATCCCCATGAGTGCTGGGATCTTGTGACCTGGCTGGGATCTCCCTTCTTCCCTCTACAAAGAATGGGGGCATGGGTTCTGCTTGCTGGGGTCAATGGGGACACTCAGGTGCTTGCAGGGGAAGGTTGGATTCCTCCCCTTTGAACTCCCCTTAGTAGCCAAGCCCATCCATGACCTGACATTTCTTGCATAAGCACAAGATTTCATGTATTTGTCTGCCCCCTCCCCAAAACATCCTAATGTGTCCTGGGGACTTACAGAAGTGGCATTTTAGAAAACATGCCTGGAAGTGTCCAAGCAAGTTTCTGTTCCCCTTGGGGCAAACAGCCTCTGTGTCTGGGCTCTGGCTGACCCTGTCTGGGTTGTCTTCTGTGAATCACTCCGGTCTGGCCAGGGAAAGGAGCCACGGTCTGGAATGGCACTAACCTTCTGCTCTGTCCCTAGGATCCTGGCATCAGCAGCACCAACCCTCACGGCTCCTACTGGCCTTTTGATGAAGGCTTGAGGCGGGGCTTGTTCCTCAACACCACCCAAGGGCAACCACTAATCGGGAAGGTGAGGAGCTCCAGGGGGAAATCCCAGCCCTGTGGGTTATGCAATAGCAGGGCTGGGATTTCATCCCTTACCGTAGAGGGAAAGACAAGTGACCAAGAGACTTCTCTGGGATAATTGCCAGAACCTGGCTCAGCCCTTGTAATCATGTGTCACCTTCTGGTGTCTTCACCAACCCCAGGAGTCAGCCCCTGTCCAGCAGAGGAGCCTGTGGAAGTCATATGAGCTTAACAGAGTCAGCAGTGCTGCCCAAGGCTGGTCATCTGATTTCTTTCCCTTCCTGTTTTTGGTGTGAGGGGAGGTTGCCTGGGATGAACAGTGCACCTCCGGATCTGCTCCACAGTAGTTCCCTCCCAGTTTGACCCCTGTGACTGTTTGCTCCCACCGTCTCTCCCTCGCCATCTCCAAGGAGGGGGTTTTATTGTAGCCTGAAAACATGGGGGAAAATGAATTGGCTGAAATTCCTGAAAAGAGGCAAAGCATGGAGAAATCATGGCTTTTCCCTGACATGCCCTGGGCAAGGTGGTGTCAGGGCTCGTGCAAGTGGAGGGAGAGCAGCCACTCCTTCAGCTGTCACTGCCCACGGACTGTGGGGAGTCTTCAGCACCACAATACTCCTGGTACCATGGAGGAAGAAGGGGTATGCTGTGTATGTAGCATCTAGGACTCAAAGCATTGGCCTGGATTTAGTTTCTGGGTTATTGCCTGTTTCACCCCTGGTCCTTCACCATGCTGGGGTACCCTGTTCCCGGTGGCAGCTCCCCAGAAATCACCTGCTTGGTGACCCCATGGTTTTGTGGTGTCCCTGCAGGTCTGGCCTGGTTACACTGCCTTTGCAGACTTCTCCAACCCAGACACGCACCAGTGGTGGCTGGAGAACTTGCAGCACTTCCATGCCCATGTGCCCTTCGATGGCCTCTGGATTGTAAGTCTCTCCTTGCCCCTGGGTCACCTCCTGCCAGCACCTCAGCTCACACCTAGTGTGTGTCCTTGCAGGACTGTCTGCAGCTTTTCCCGGTCTGTCCACTAATGCCCAAAACCACATGCTTGAAATTGCTCCACAATTTTCTTTGCTTAGGACATGAATGAGCCATCCAACTTCATGGATGGGTCTGAAGACGGCTGCCCCCCAGGAGAGCTCGACAGCCCACCCTATACTCCAGGTAAGGAGGAAGATGAGATACAAGGCTGTGCAGGCATGTACTGTGTGCTTTGAGATCTCTGCCAGCTGAGTGTGATGGGGGAAAACCATTTCTAAAAGACATTCTGTCTGTTTTACACCCTGAATGTCTCCTTTACTTGCATGTGCCAGTATCGGTGTCTAAGCCTTACACACTTTTTAGGGCCATGTCAGGGTGCAGGGTGGGACCATCTGTGTGATCTTTTGGCACTGGGCTGGCAGCGATGGCTCCTGTGAGAGGGCTGACCCAGAGCCAGCAAGTGTGGGTGGTCCCCATGCCCTGCAACCCCCACCACCACCGGGTGCCAACTGGGCTCTCTCTGCTGGCAGCCGTGCTGGGCGATTCCCTCTCCTCCAAGACAGTGTGTGCCTCAGCAAAGCAGAAAGCCTCGGTGCACTACAACCTCCACAACCTCTACGGGCTGATGGAAGCCAAAGCCACAGCAAGGTACCTGAGCATCCTGCTTCCTGACAGCCTGAGGATGGGATGGGGCAAAATCCTGCTCAGATGGGGATGGGGGTTTGAGTGCCTGACTTCAAGGGGACATAGTCTGGCTGCTTGCAACCTTCAGGGTGAGAATAACCCCGGAAAAGAGGGGAGCTGACACTGCTCTGGGGAGGGACAGGTGGGTGAGGCTGGTCCTGGTGCCAAGCCTTCGCTCAGGTCAACTCTCCAGCACTGCAGGGCTGCCACAGGGCTGGACCTGGACCTCTCCCTCAACTGTTGTGGGATAAGGCAAATGCCTGGGGGGCTGCTCTCACCTCCTGCCCCTTCCTCTCCCTATTGTTTTCCAGTGCCTTGATCCAGATCCGGGGGAAGCGTCCCTTCATCATCTCCCGCTCTACCTTCCCCAGCCAGGGCCGCTACTCAGGGCACTGGCTGGGAGACAACCGGAGCCAGTGGAAGGACATGTATTACTCCATCCCAGGTGGGTGGCACAGAACACACTCAGGTGCCCTACCAGCCCTCCCAGCTCCACTGAGCTTTCTGCTTGTTCGGAGACACCTCCGAAATTCCCTGCACCCTGTTGACTGTCCCTGCCCTCAGGGCTGCTGAGCTTCAGCCTCTTTGGCATCCCACTGGTGGGGGCGGACATCTGTGGCTTCTCCGGCAGCACCTCGGAGGAGCTCTGCACCCGCTGGATGCAGCTCGGTGCCTTCTACCCCTTCGCTCGCAACCACAACACCCTGAACGAGAAGGTCAAGGGCAGCGTGCCCGGTGGGAGGCATCCTAGGGGTGGGATGCGGGATATGAGACACGGGATGGAGGATGCAGGATGGGGGCTGTGGGAGGTGGGGTTGGGGTGGGACAGCTGCTGACTCCCTGCATCTCCCCCAGGCCCAGGACCCGACAGTGTTCAGCCCTGCGGCCAGGACGGCCATGAAGGACGTGCTGCTGACCCGATACTCCCTCCTGCCCTTCCTCTACACCCTTTTCCACCATGCCCACCTGCAAGGGGACACTGTCGCTCGGCCCTTGTTCTTTGAGTAAGACCATCCCCACCAGTAGCTGGGGAGACACTTGGACTGAATCGCAGAGAAGTGGCCGATTGAGCAGTGTCTCCATCCTGCCACAGATTCCCCCGGGATGTGGCCACCCTGGGGCTGGACAGGCAGTTCCTGTGGGGCCGGAGCTTGCTGGTGACACCGGTGCTGGAGCCTGGGGTGGACTCGGTCACAGGCTACGTCCCCCAAGGCACGTGGTACGACTTCTACACGGTGAGGAACACCATGGCACTTGGCCAGGGACTGGGTGATCCCTGCTTAACCATCTCGGGACTGCGGGTGGGAAACCATGGCTGAGCCCAGCGAGCCCTGATGGAGGAAGGGGTGGGGATGGCTGCTCCCCAGACCCATGCCTGAGCACCTGCTGTGCCCCTGACTCCCTCACACCCGTGTCTCTCACCACCTGCCCAGGGCTCCTCGGTGAACAGCAGTGGGGAGATGTTGAAGATGTCAGCCCCCCTGGAGCACCTCAACTTGCATGTCCGGGAGGGTTCCATCCTGCCCACCCAGGTGAGTGCCCAACTGTCACCTCCCTGAGTGCTGTCCACAGCATGTGTGTGTCCCAGCACCTCAGCTCCCAGACCCCCATCCCCAGTGCTCACAGCCCTACAGAACCCATGTCTTTGAACCCCAGAAACCAGGGACCACCAGTGAGGCGACTCGAGGGAACCCCCTGCGCCTCATCGTGGCTTTGTCCTCGAGTGCCACTGCCTGGGGGGACCTTTTCTGGGACGATGGCGAGAGCCTGGACACCTTTGAGCAGGGCAGCTACTCCTATCTGGTGTTCAATGTCACACAGGTGGGATGTGGTGGGGAGGGCAGGAGTGGGGGGTCCTGTGGCATCTGGCCACCTTGAGCTCATGCTGTCCCTTCCTGCAGAACATCTTCACCTCCACCATCCTCCATGCCAGCACTGAGGCCACCAATGTCACCATTGGCACACTGAGCATCTTTGGGGTGCAGAAGCCACCCAGCAAGGTCCTTCTGAATGGCCAGGAGAAGCCCTTCTCCTACCTGGACAACCAGGTACAGCCTCATCTTGGGGTGCCCTGTCCTGGGTGAAAGTCTCCATCTTGAGGGGCTCCACCCTGCCTCCTCTATAACCCTAAGGGTCACAAGGTTGGTGACCAAAGAGGTGGGTGAGGACATCGTGTGGCACTTCTGCCATGCCAGGGTTCAGGGGCAGTGAAGCTCAGCCAAGCTGGGTAGGGGAAGGCATTCTCCACTTCCCTCCAGCCAAGGCTGTACCCCAAAATGTCTCCTCTCCCCCCCCAGGTTCTCACTGTGAGTGACCTCAGCGTCAGCCTCAGCCAGGGCTTCTCCCTGCAGTGGCTGTGAGCAGAGGGCTGTGGGGTCACCCACCCTTGCCAAGACCACCTGTCCAGGAGATGCTTGATGCTCCAGCCCCTGAAGCTGGGATGCTGCTGTGGAGGAGGTGTCTGGAACTGTCACCTGCTGCTGTGTGTCCCCCCCCCGGCTGGGGACAGGGGGTGTGGGATGGGGGCTTGGCCACCGGGTGCCCCCCGCGTGGCCCCAGGTGGGTGGTGTGGGTGGAGGTGTGGGCACCCACAGTCCCTGCTGCAATAAAGGCACGTGGAGAGCTTGTCGTGGGCGTATGATGTGGGGACAGAAGGGGTGGCCTAGGGCAAGAGGGGGTGGGCAGCCAGGTGCTGTGGAAACCCCAAATTTTACGTCCCTGACCTCGGTTCTCCTCATTCCATCCCCCTGATTCTGGCTGTTCAATTTCAGCCCAAATCCAACCCCTCTAATGCAAGCGCCACATCCCAGACCCCAAATTTCAGCCACTACTCTCAGCTCCCCAATTTCAGCCCCTGACTCCAGCCCCCACCCCACTCCTTTGACTCTCTGATCCCAGACCGCACAGTCAGAGATTCACAGAATCGATTAGGTTCGAAAAGACCTCCGAGAGCATCAAGTCCAACCTGTGACCCATCACCACCTTGTCAAGTAGACCACGGCATAAAGTGCCACATCCAGTCATTTCTTCAGTGACTCCACCACCTCCCTGGGCAGCCCATTCCAATGTTTAATCACCCTTTCTGTGAAGAAATTCCCCCTAATGTCCAACCTAAACCTAAACCTCCCCTGTGCAGCTTGAGGCTCTGTCCTCTTGCCTGTGAGAGGGGACCCAGCCCAGCATCACCCAACAGCCCCTAATTTCAACCCCTAACTCCAGCACCCCATCCCAAACCCTTGACTCCCCTCTCTGATCCCCAGACCCCCGCAATCAGCACCGCTAAACAGCGCCCAATCTCAATCCCCCCAGTCCCAGCCCCTCCCTGGCCCCTACCAAGACCCTCCCGACGGCGCCTGCCGGGGGTGCAGTTCCCCTCCGGCCCGGCAGACGGCGCTGCCCGGCGGGGCGGGGCGGGCGGTGCCGCCCTGGGGCAGCAGTGCGGCGCTTCCGCTTCCGTGTAGCGGCCGTCGGTCCGTCCGTCCCTCGCTCGGTCCCGGGTGTCCGTCTCTCGGTCTGTCCCGGGGCCGGTGTTCTGCGGCGCCATGAACCGGCCGAAGGCGGCGGCCGTGCGGCGGCCCAGCGCCGTGCCCAAACCCTCCGGTGAGTCCCGCGGGGCCGGGCGGGGAGCTGCTCTCTCTGTCACTGTCAGTGTCCCTCACTGTCCCCGTGTCTCCCCTCGCAGCGCACCCGCCGCCCGGAGACTTCATCGCGCTGGGCTCCAAGGGGCAGAGCGGCGAGGGCAAGGCGGCCGTGGCGCTGCTGAAGCCGGCGCCGCCCGGGCTGCCCTCGGAGCGCAAGCGGGACGCGGCCGCCGCCCTGGCGGGCCCGGCGGGGCTGCCCGGGCTCACCAAGCGCCCCAAACTCTCCTCCACGCCGCCCCTCAGCGCCCTGGGCCGCCTGGCAGAGGCGGCCGTGGCGGAGAAAAGAGCCATCTCGCCCTCTATCAAGGAGCCATCTGTCATCCCCATCGAAGGTAAGGCCTCGCTGTGGTCCTGCCCTCGCAGGCAGACAGAGAGAAACTTCTGTTCTTCTTTCCCTGGAGCCTTTCTTGAAGCCCATATGCTGTATTTCCTCTGCTGGATATAGGGCTGAAATCAGTTTTCTCCTCTGTTTGCATTGGGTTGTAGTCATTCTGTCTGAGAGCTGTTTATAGCAGTATCTGAAATAATCTCTGAGGAAACCTCTGAGTCTGGATTGTGATATTTTATTCACATATTTCTTTAGCAGACTCTGGGTCTGAACATTGCTTTCTGAATTGTCATTCCATTTCTGGTGTTTGATACATTTGCAGAGGAGTCTGCTAGCATGAAAAGATAATCAAGGGGCATTGTCAGGTGTGAAACAGAACTTTTAGTGGCAGTTGAGTAGGAGAAAGCTGTGGCAGGGGCTGTAAGTGAGCTGGTCCACGCTTTGCTGTCCTGCAGCATCTCGAGGCAGGTTGTTTCACATGAGAATAATGCTGATACCTGTGTGTTGGTGCTTGCAGTTGTCCCCACGGTGCTGTTGGATGAGATTGAGGCAGCAGAAGCAGAAGGCAACGATGACCGTATTGAGGGGGTGCTGTGTGGAGCTGTGAAGCAGCTGAAGATGAACAGAGCCAAACCTGACACCACGCTGTACCTGAGCCTCATGTACCTGGCAAAAATCAAACCAAACATATTTGCCACCGAAGGGGTTATTGAGGTGAGGACTCGTGAACTTACTGATGCATCCCTGCTGCCAACTTGTGAGTAGAGTTGCTCTCTCAGGTCAAAGCACGGCTTTGTAAATACTAGACCTCTGATATCTTTGTAAATGCCAGAGCTCTGTTGCAAGCTGCTGCAATTTGTATTTCTCTTTCTACAACTTCTCTGTATGCTTTCTTGCCAGATGACTTGTTTATTTTATTTTTTGTGGATGACATTCCAGGCGCTGTGCAGCCTCCTCCGAAGAGATGCCTCCATCAACTTCAAAGCCAAAGGGAATAGCCTCGTGTCAGTCTTGGCCTGCAACCTTCTCATGGCAGCTTATGAAGAGGATGAGAACTGGCCAGAGATCTTTGTCAAGGTTGTTGAACCAAGGAGGCTTCTGTGTGGTGGGCAGTCTGGGTGAAATCAGGGAGATGTGGGTGTGTTGGGGTAGGAGAACAGCAGTGGATTTATTCCTGCTATAGGGAAGGGGGTAACAAGTGTCCTCAAGTCCAGTATGGGAATGCAGCTGGAGGAGGCAGAAATTGGAGACTGGTCCCATGCTTTTGAAGAAAAATCTCCAAGGGTTGCTGGAATGCTGTGGCTTCCTTTGCCTTTTGTTGCCTTATCTCTGCTCTTTTCTGAGATACCTTTGACAGTCCATATTGATTGTTTTACTGTATTATAAGTGTTGCAGAGACTCCTTACTTTCTGTTTGGACTGTAGGGATTAAAACAGTCCATTAATTTAAAAGGGCTGAACTGACCAGCTTCTATATGTTGATGGTAGAGGTTGTTGTAAAGTCTTTGCTAAAGCTGATCAGCTTTCTTGCTTGAGAAGGGTTGGTGCCCAGTAGAGCTTGAGATGTGATGTTTTGGTTTTTTGCTCTTATGTGACTTGCCTACAGTCATCTGGTCTGTTTTTCATCAATGGCTAGTTTCCTACTTTGCATTTGTATATTGGAAATCCATAAAGACTCACAAATATTCCCTCAATCAGTTAGAAAAGAAGCATGAACATGGATTGTGTTCCCTTCTGCAGGTGTACATTGAGGACTCCCTTGGGGAGCGCATCTGGGTGGACAGCCCTCACTGCAAGACATTTGTGGATAACATCCAAACAGCTTTTAACACAAAGATGCCTCCTAAGACCATGCTCCTGCATGGAGAAGTTGGACGTAGCGGAGGGGACCTTAGTGCTGGTAAGAAGATGTTTGGGAACCAGGAACAAAGGTTTAGGGAGAGGATGGAGCCTGCTGCACTTAGTGACTTGTGAGAATAGCTTTTTATTGGATAGAGTCGTGTAGACCAGACTTTGAGTTCCAGCCACTGCATTTCCTCTCTTTAAGGCTCTTTCATGTCCAGGGGATGTTTGAGGGTAGTGAAAAGTGGGCCTGTGTGTGTGATGCAGTGTGAGGAAGTGACTGACTGCGGCCTCCTGCAGTGTGATTGATCTCTGGAAAGGGGAGTTATCTCATGAAGTGTACTGTGTCCTGGTCTCTCTCAGGGAGTAGCCCACATCCTTCCATGACAGAGGAGGAAGACAGCCAGAGTGAGCTGCTGATTGCAGAGGAGAAGATGAGCCCAGAGCAGGCGGGCCAGCTCATGCCCAGGTACAGTGCCTCGTCCTCTCCTGACACAGCCCTGTGGCAGATGTGTCTGCAGTCACCCACCCTGCAGAGCTGTGGCAGGGAACTCCCTCTCTGCACTACCTGTCCTGTGGCACCTGCTGGGGGATGCTGAGCATCAGATAAAACTGGTTCCAGGAGAAAAGAGTAGATTTTATTTGTTCATAATGTATACCACAAACAAGAAAGAATGCTGATCTTTGCACTGACTTGTATGGAAATGAATAAAGTGTAGTTTGTGTGGTCCAGGTATGAAGACCTTGCAGAGAGTGTAGAGGAATATGTCCTGGACATGCTGCGGGACCAGCTCAACCGGCGCCAGCCCATGGACAATGTCTCCAGGAACCTCCTTCGGCTGCTGACAGCAACCTGTGGCTACAAAGAGGTGCGTCAGATGGCTGTGCAGAGGCTGGAGATGTGGCTGCAGAACCCAAAGGTAAGGATAGGAGCTACTGAAGCACAACTCTGGTGTGGAATCCAAACAGGAGGGCTGCATACTGTACCCCACTTAAGTTGCTGATCTGTAATGGCAAGTGACTGGAGCCTTTCTGCTCTTCCTCTGCAGTTGACCAAGCCAGCTCAGGACTTGCTGATGTCTGTCTGTATGAACTGCAACACCCACAGCTCAGAGGACATGGAAGTTATCTCCAATCTGATCAAGATTCGTCTCAAGCCAAAAGTCCTTCTCAACCACTACATGCTGTGTGTCAGGTGAGTGACTGGGTCTGTGATCAGAAGAGAAAGCACTGTGGAAGATGTGTCTGACCTTGACTGGTTTTAAATACCAGCTTGGACTAAGGGGTGTCCTGTGTTCATTTATATGAATTTCATTGTCCTGAAAGTCTTTCAATAGTCCTTTGATATTGTTGGATATATGTGCTGTTCCATCCTTTTCACTTTTGTGTGCTAAATAGTTCAAAGAAAAGTAAGAACAGTGTGTCCAGCTGCAATGAAATGTCAGTTCAGGTATCTCTGGTTTTCCCTTGCAGGGAACTGCTGAATGCACACAGGGATAACCTGGGCACCACCATCAAGTTTGTGATTTTCAATGAACTATCAAATGCAAGAAATCCCAACAACATGCAGATCCTGTATACTGTGCTTCAGCACAGCTCAGAGCAAGCTCCAAAGGTAGGTGCAGTGTCCTGTGTGACCCCAGTGTTCTGCTGACCCCAGAACCCCACTTGACAGATTTCGTTGAGTTGAGGCTCAGATGAATCTTTTCACAGGCAGCTGTCTGATCTGTACCATACTATTATAGTATTATTACTTTTGGTAGAAATAAACGTATATGGGCATTTTCTAACTCTCACATTCTGGGTGACCAATCTTGTGGTAATACAGTTTCATGAGAGAAACTTATTACAGTTCGGAGGACAGGACACCACCAGCGTGGTTTCCTTGTGTCTTCATTTTGTGGATGCAGATTCATTACAGTGCACTGAAGGTTTTCTCTTTCTGTGTGGCCCCAGTACCTGGCAATGGTGTTCCAGGACCTCTTGACCACCAAGGACGATTACCTGCGGGCCTCAAGGGCTCTGCTGCGAGAGATCATCAAACAGACAAAGCACGAGATCAACTTCCAGGCCTTCTGTCTGGGTCTTATGCAGGAACGCAAGGAGGCCCTGTATGCAGAAATGGAATTCAAGGTACCACTTCTTGACTCTCGTGCTTCTGCATGTGTCAGTGATGTACTGGGCTGTTCTTGTATCTGCTTTTCTGAACGTTCTTTCTTTTGCTCTTTGGTATCTGAGTGAGTCACTATTTGTGTGTCTCATAGCAGCACTCCCGTATTTCATTTCCAAACATCCATGATCATCATTTTTTATGAGAAAACACTGCCAGAAGGCAGCTTTGGGTATTGCTGATTCAACTCACTTTTCTTTTTCTATTTTAAGGAGCGTTTTGTCATCCACATAACTGATCTGCTAGCTGTCTCCATGATGCTTGGTATCACAGCCCAGGTGAAGGAGGCTGGAATTGCTTGGGATAAAGGAGAGAAAAAGAGTAAGCAGAAGAACCTAGATTCCCTCTGAACATGGGCAGCTTGGCAGATATCTGCCTCTGATGTTGGGGGAACATTGCAGCTGGGGCTGGGAAGGGGTGTAAGCCTCCATTCTGAATAGAGGCATGGGGAAGCCTGCTATCATCCTGAGATGGACAGAGGTAGGAGATGTGGCATTTGTGTGGCTGGGTGTTTCTTGTATCTGTGGAAGCAGTGGTTGAGAGGCTGGGGAAAGGGAGCTCTGTATGGGGGAGCCTTAAGCCTGAAGGGGCAGCTGTAAGGATTACCAAGTACCTGTGGATTGAGAACACAGGCCTTTGGGATGGCCCAGATGCCTTCTCCTCACAAAGCTAATTCACCTGTGCTACCTGTTGAGGGTTTTGCTTTAGCACGTGTCAGAAAGCAAAATACATGTGCTGTCAGTGCTGGGGTGCTCAAGGCTCTCTGATATACTACTCCCCTTCTCTGGTTCCCCTTCTCTGTGGAAGGTATCCCTGCCTATGTTGTGGGGCTTGAAATGAGATGATCTTTAAGGTTCCTTCCAACCCAAACCATTCTGTGATGCCTCAGAGCCCTGGTACCTGTCTACTCTTGAAACTGCTTGGCTCCTGATGAGGCTCTTGGTACATGTGTGTGTACTTTGTGACCTGACTGTTTTTCAGACCTGGAAGTGCTGCGCTCTTTCCAAAACCAAATTGCTGCTATCCAACGTGATGCTGTCTGGTGGCTTCATACAGTTGTTCCATCTATCAGCAAGCTGGCTCCAAAGGACTATGTGCACTGGTGAGAGTCAGCCTGGTCATCTCTGTGCCTTCCCCAATAGTGTGATATATTAGGAAAAATCAGGCATATGACAGGGCTTGGTTAGATTTCTCTGCCCTTATCAGAGAAGTAGCAGAAACAGTTTTAGCAGGGTTCAGGCTGAGACTGTCTCCCTCTCTGAAATTGCTTCAGATGCATCCTCTTACCTGAAATACATGATAATGGAAAATCTTTCCAATTTGTATTATTTGTGTCCACTCAATAGAGGATTTCTAATTACCTGACCAAACACAATCTCTGTGGACCTCTTGTTGTTTTTTTTGTCTGACATCCTTTTTTAGTCTGTAGGGTTGAGGGCTCCACAGATAGTTTTGTCTTCCCTGCTTGCCTCTTGGAGGACAGGTGGTGTCCTGGAGTCTTGGTACAGGACATTACTGAGGCAGGTTAAGCCAGAATTAATAGTAAGCAGGATATGTTACTGAAGGTGTAAAAGCCCAGGGCCCATACTGTATAGTCCTCTCTGTTCTGATTCATGTTGTTAACCTTTGCCAGACTCGCTTATCTGAGGAGGCTCCTTCATGCGTGGGGTGGGAACATTAGCAGGAGTCTGGGGAGACTGAACTGTTGTATGTGTTCTTGAGCCTCACTTAGATGGTGTTTACTGTCCTCTTCATCTCTACAGCCTGCACAAGGTGCTCTTCACAGAACAGCCAGAAACCTACTACAAATGGGACAACTGGCCCCCTGAGAGTGACCGCAAGTGAGTGCCCCTCCCGTAACGGGTGCAGGTGGGGAGCTGCTGTAGCTGGAGGCAGAGGAATGGGTGTTTTCTGGTGATCCTTATATAGCTCTGTGTTGGAAATGCTTGGAACTGTGCTTAGATTTTCTTCATCTGTCACATTGCTGTGAAATTTAGGGGTGTTGTTCCACTCTCCATCTGTTCTTCTTCCTCCTTCATTCCTGTTCCCTGTGCCAAGCTGTTCTGTATCTTGATACTGTAGTTGTAAGGAGGACAGCCCTGCACTGTGTGGGTTACTGGGGTAATGTTAGGGAGCTCAGACTCAAGCAAACTGAAGTGTGGAGGTACAAGGCAATGCAACTGATACTCCAATAATAATTTGTTTCACATAGTTGCATTTGGAGCTGGAGACCAGGGAAGATATTGTAAACTAAGCTGTGATGTATCTTGTGCTCGGAAGGGTTCTAGGGGTTGTGAAGGGTTCAGGAGCCCTCACACTACTGTCCAGAGAAGTGTGACTGATGTCTCGTGTCTCCTGCAGCTTCTTCCTTCGCCTGTGCTCCGAGGTGCCCATCCTGGAGGACACACTGATGCGGATCCTGGTGATCGGTTTGTCGCGGGATCTGCCCCTGGGCCCCGCAGATGCCATGGAGCTCGCTGACCACTTGGTGAAGCGGGCTGCAGCTGTGCAGGCAGATGGTGAGGCTGCAAAAAGCTCCAGCCAGCAAGTGGTTGCTTCTCTCTCTGTCCTCTTATTGCCACCCAGGGCTGAGACAGCTCCTACCGCCTACAAGAGACTTTGCGTCACTTAAAGCATATTTTAGTCATGATGGCCAAGCATTTGGCTCAAAGCCAGACATGTACTGCTGTTACTTTCTCACTAGAGAAGCTTCTTACTTGCTCTTACTGTTTCTCACTGTTACTAATTTTGTATCATGGAGTGTTTGGGAAATTATTGGTTGTGTTGAGGATGAAGGGCTGTGAACAACCACCCAGAGTTTTGAGTCAGCGTTTTTAAATTCAATTTAATCCTTTATACATACTGTAAAATGAAATTTTAAGGCTATGCAAAAATGGAATGGTTGGAAATCAAACTAATTAACCAATATATTGTGTGTTCTTCCCAAGTCCATAATTCAAACACTTACAGAATAGCAGTTACAAAAGCAGTCTTTACTCTCATGCTTTTATGAATCCATTTAGCATTTGTCTAAATTCCTGCATCACTGGGGAATATGTCCATTCAGCTGAGCTGTGCATGTTTGTGGTAGATTTGAGGGGAAGTGCTGCACCATTTCAAATGCTGGAAGACTCAGAGTTAAGTTAAAGGGAGTCTAAAAACTTGCAACGAAGTTGAAATGCATTTTTAGTTCCTCTGAGCCCCAGAAGTTCTGAGCAGATTTGCTCCTCAGCTGAAGGAGTGTATTCAAGTTCTGAAAAAGTTACAAGGATACATTTGGGGAAAAATCTACCCTAAAGAATTTAAACTGAATTGCAGCTGAAAAGCTTGATATCCTTATATATTGACTTGGAGCTTTTTTTAAGTGTTGTTACTCTCTAAATGTTGTTGTTTTTTTGTTTCTGTAATATCATGAGCAAGCCCACAATAATATAGTTGCTTGAAGTAAAATTTTTCTTATACTGTGATGCTTTTCTTGAAGGACTTTCAGGCAAGTAGACAGGTCAATAACTTGTTCAGTCTTTTCTTCTCCTCCAGATGTCGAGGTCCTGAGGGTAGAAAGAATCCAGCTGATCGATGCAGTCTTAAATCTGTGCACTTATCACCATCCAGAGAATATCCAGCTACCCCCAGGGTAAGACATCACACAGATAATCTTGCTGTGATCTGGCTCATTTTCACCTTGACTAACACTCCCTGCTCATAGATTTTAAGTTGCTTTTTTCTACTACAGTTTGTAATAACGAAATGACAAGGAGACTTTTTTCAGGGTCATGTTCAGGTGGGAATTTCTCTGGAGCAATCAAGACCTGAGCTTTGGAATGAACTTTGCTCTGCAAGCACTCCGACCTTTCTGCTCTAGAAATCTTCAGCTGAACCTTCAGCTGTGCCTCTTGAGGGGGTCTTTTTTTTTTTGTATTTGTTTGTTGGGAAAACCACTGAGGTGACAGAATCTAAACAGTGCATGACTAAGGAGAAAAGCAGACTTGAGATGGGCTTAAGGAACCAAATTTGACCACTTCTATCTGTTGATGGCTTTTGCAGGTACCAACCTCCAAATCTAGCTATTTCTACTCTCTACTGGAAAGCCTGGCCTCTCCTGCTTGTAGTGGCTGCATTCAATCCTGAAAACATTGGTGAGTGTAGACATTTCTCAGGATACTGGTTCTGCTGCAAAACTTGGCCCAGGTGCTTTCTGCTGGAGTCCAATTGCTTGTGTGCAAGGCCTGTGCTGGGTTGATGAGGTAACTGCAGTTAAATAACTGCGTATTACCTGTGGGTGCAAAAATACACAGAGGTGGGATTTGGACTAGCATGTGGCTGGAATTACCTTGTTTGTGTTCTAAATGTTATGAGCTGTTCTCAATTGAGTTTGTGTCTCCCCACCTTGGAATGCATTAGAATATATATAAAGGCCCTGATTTTTTTCCTGTATTCCTGATTGTCCTTCTCTTCTCTTCTCTGCTGCAGGTCTGGCTGCCTGGGAGGAGTACCCTTCTCTAAAGATGCTCATGGAAATGGTCATGACCAAGTTAGTATGGTTAAATCCCTACATAAATCAAATAGACCACTGAAAACATATTTCTGATTTACGTTTGTGCCATGTGGCTCCTTCCTTTCCAGTGGGACTGGTGTAAAATAAGCTGTCTTAATAAGCTTAAAATAAGCAGCAGCACTGCAGTTGGAGTGGGAAAAGTGCCTTCTCTCAACAGAAATATTATAAGTAAGGGAATAAGACTGAGAAAAAGGGGAGGTTGACTGTGATGTGCTTAGCAGAAAAGGTCTCAGTCTCCTGGCTCCATTGGGAAAGTGCCTTGTTTTTTCTATGTTGTCTGTCAGAGCCAGCGTCCTGGGTTCTTTCTGACTGTGTTTCATGACTTTTGCGTAGAACAAGATAACTATTTCCTTTTTTTCACTTATTTTCTCAGTAATTATTCCTATCCTCAATGTACCTTGACGGATGAGGAGACGCGCACAGAGATGATTAATCGTGAACTTCAAATCTCCCAGAGAGAAAAACAGGAGATTCTTGCATTTGAGGGCCATCTGGCTGCTGCATCCACAAAACAAACAATTACAGAGAGCAGCAGCCTCTTGCTGTCCCAGCTGACAAGTCTGGACCCTCAGTAAGTAACTTTTTGCATTCTGATGCCATCACAAAATTCTAGTTAGCACTAGTCAGGAAACCCTACTGCTCTACAGGGTAGTTGATGTGGGCAAGAAGAACCCTGAGGTTTGGTAGCCCATGGGATCATAAAATCACAGAATGGTTTGTATTAGAAAGGACCTTAAAGATTGTCAAGTTCCAACCCCCCTGCCATGGGCAGGGACACCTTCCACTAGACCAGGTTTCTTGGGGCCCTGTCCAACCTGGCCTTGTACATGTCGATATGTGTCACACTTGGTTCTTGTCCTTCTTTGCTACTTGCATGTGTCCCTTGTGCACTACTGAGCTGACTGATCCTCATCATACCAGAGTGAAAGTCTGTCAGCCTGTGGATAACTTCTTGTTTCTCTGGCAGGGGCCCCCCTCGCAGACCTCCACCACATGTCCTGGAGCAAGTGAAAAGCCTGAACCAGTCACTTCGCTTGGGCCACCTTCTCTGTCGCAGTCGTCATCCTGACTTTCTCCTCAACATCATTCAAAGACAGGTGGGCTGTGTTGGGATCTGATCCCATGCCTCTGAAACTTGAGTGAGGGCCAAAAGAGATGCAGGAGAAGGTGGTATATTGCTCAGGAATTAAATGATCAGTGTGATGCATCCGTGTTCTGATATTGTTACTCTTCTTCTCCCTAGGCCTCCTCGCAGTCAATGCCATGGCTGGCAGATCTGGTTCAGTCCAGCGAGGGCTCCTTGGACGTCCTACCCGTGCAGTGCCTTTGTGAGTTCCTGCTTCATGATGCTGCTGATGAATCAACCTCAGGTGAAGAAGAAGAGGAGGGTGAGAGTAAGGACCAGCGTGCCAAGAAACGCCAGGTGAGTAGTCTCTTGGGAATCCCTTCTATTACCTACTTTCTGTGCATCCCAGATTTGATTTCACTGAACAGGCCAACTTCTTTCTCCACAGAGACAACAGAAACAAAGGCAGTTGCTTGGACGCTTGCAGGACTTGCTGTTGGGTCCCAAAGCAGATGAACAGACCACCTGTGAGGTGCTTGACTACTTCCTGCGCCGCCTGAGTTCCTCCCAAGTGGCCTCACGGGTCCTGGCCATGAAGGTGAGCAGAATGAAAATCTTCTTGGCTGGGGTGTGTCAGAAGCCAAGGGCAGAGCCCTGGATTATCCTGAGTTCAGAGCTACCGAAGTGAAGTTGTTTCATGTCGTCCTCCTTCACTGGAGATTGACTTGTCTCTATCTCCAGACCCCATCAAATGCACTTCTGCTCCCTGCTGCTCACAAGTTTTTTTCAACAGCCAAGTTTTACTTTTTCCCAAGATAGAGCTGGATTTTGCTGTTTCCTGTGAAGTTCAGGTGTAGACTCAGCAGATTGTGTGCTACAGGGAGTAATTGGCAGAGGCTGTTGTCTGTGGGGAGTGTAAATTGAGTGAGTGTCTGGTGCTCTAGAGCATAGTCAAGACAAAGAGAATTGCAGCGACCTCAGAAAGGTTATGCTTAGTGAAGACTGAAACTTCAAGCAGGGTATCTGTCAAGAGAACATATTATATGAGAGATGCAACCTGTTGTGTGCTACATCTGGATCGTTCTGTGGAGTTTGAAACTTGTTTCTATTATATTCACTAGTGTGAAACTAGCAGTCCAGCAGTGGCTTCAAATGCAACAGCTGTGTCTGTGTGACTTCTGCAGGGCCTGTCCTTGGTGCTGTCAGAAGGAGGAATGCGTGATGGAGAGGAGAAAGATCACCCCATGGAAGAAGACTCTGGTGATTCCGAGCTGCTGCAGGGATATCAGTGGCTGCTGAGGGACCTCCCGAGGCTGCCACTGTTTGACAGTGTGAGAGCAACAACAGCTCTGGCTTTGCAGCAGGTGGGTGTTGGCAGCTGAAGGCATGAGTATCCAGCTTATTCTTTTTCTACTCGTGCTAAAACAAATCTGAACAAACCATCTGGGTGTGACATCAATGTCTTTATATACTTGCAGAAGAATTTTTCTTATGCTGGTGCTTGTTTTCATTAAATCTGGATTTCTGATGAAAGGAAATCTTATTCTAGGCCATCCACATGGAGACAGATCCCCAGACCATCAGTGCTTACCTGGTGTACCTCTCCCAGCACGCCCCAGTGGAGGAGCAGGGACAGCACAACGACCTTGCTCTGGTGAGAGGAGGGATTGTGTGGGGGACACGTGGCATGTCCCAGGACAGTGGTAGGCATGGGACTTGCTGTACCAGCAGGATGGGTTTTTTGGGAGCATGTGACTCTGATAACTGCATGTTTGTGTCTCTGTGTGTGTGTTGAAAGGTAACCTGTGTCTTTGGGTCATATCATGAAATGATAGCAGAGCAATAACCTCCAATCCAGCAGCCCATGAGGTGGAATGGGGAATGCAAGGGTGGACAGTGGTTTGAAGGAAATCCCACTACCTGGCAATGTTTCATAAGCAAGGAGGTGCTAAACCTGCAGTCACATGTATCTGGGGAGAGAATGGGAAATCAGGAATGTTAGTGGTGGGACATGCACTTGCCTATGACCAAAGCTAGATTTCTGGGTTTGTTTTTTTTAATTTTTTTAAAAAGCTTTTGGTAATTGTTTGGGTTTTTTTTAACAATGATTTTTCTTTCATTGTTCTGTCTCTGGGTGCTTTTTTTCATTGCTTTTAAGGCTCATGTACTGGTCCTGCCTCCATAGATCTGTTTAGACATATGGAGAAGATTAAACTATAAGAGTCAGTAGATTTTTTTCTTCAGAGAAATGCACATTTTTACTATGTAAATGCTTACTTTGTAATGGGATGCATCAGAATGCAACTGTGCTCAGCTGGGGACACTGTAAGGTGCCTGCAAAGCACTGGCCTTTTCTCTGTTGTGTCAGTTCTACTCTTGACTCCACATGTTGATCTCCAGAGTGGTGTTAACTGGGCTGGTGGTGGAAACCAGAGAATGTGATGCAAGAAAACAGGAGTAAAGACCTCGTGGGTCGTTTTCCCTTGCAGGATGTGGCCCGACTGATAGTGGAGCGGTCCACCATCATGTCCCACCTCTTCTCCAAGCTCTCCTACAGTGCTGAATCAGATGCAGTGCTCGTGGCTCTTCTCTCCATCTTCTCTCGCTACATCAAGCGCATGCGGCAGAGCAAGGAGGGCGAGGAGGTGTACAGCTGGGTGAGTGCCCCCTGCCCCTCTTGAGCAAGTAACAGAAACTGGACATGTTAACAGAGGAGAAGCCCTTTGTGGGTTACTGACTATGTATAAACCAGTTTTGGTTCAAGAGTTCCCTGATCTGAAAATTATTGGATGCCAAGATAATTATCAGAGCCAAGCGTATGTGTTTATAAAAAGCTTTTTAACTTTTCCTCAAGAATCTTTTATGGCCACTGTTGAACATATTGGGAACTTTGATCTGACTAAATTTGTCCATCCTTATGTTCTCCTTTCATCTGTAGCTCAAAGATTTCATTCTTCTTTCTCTCCCCACCTTTGCTCATCCTGTCTTTTTCTGCCTTTTTCCAGTCAGAGTCCCAGGATCAGGTGTTCCTTCGTTGGACTAGTGGGGAAACAGCCACTATGCACATCCTTGTGGTTCATGCCATGGTTATTCTCCTGACGCTGGGGCCACCTCAAGGTTAGTGAAGTATGCTCAGATTTTTTCAGGGGCTTATGGGCAATACAGAGAGCCTTTTCTTTATCTGCTATCTCCTAACAGGTCAGACTGATGTTAATCCTTCTACTCACAAGCTTGTACCTTGCAGTACTTGTTTGCAGCTGTAAGGCTTATCAGAATATTGCTGCAGAGAGTGAAGGATTTGCAGGCTGATTTTTTTTTTTGCCTTCTGCAGACAGCAGGAAATATTAAAACAATGGTGTGTTCTGGTGTATTGATTTGCTAGAGAAGGGCAGGGTGGTCTAGGTGTTTGTGAACATGGGAAATAATTTTGTATCCACTCTTAAGCAGGGGATGGTGATTTTTATACCTTACTGGACATATGGTTCCCGGAGAAAAAGCCCCTTCCTACTGCTTTCCTGGTTGACACCTCAGAGGAGGCTCTGCTGCTCCCTGACTGGCTGAAGCTGCGCATGATCCGCTCTGAGGTCCCGCGGCTCGTGGATGCAGGTGAGCCTGTGGCCTGTTTGTTGGTGTTTCAGACCCTCCTGAAAGGAAAGGGAGAGTGCTCAAGTGTGCCCAGCCCATCCTACTTGGATGCCTTTCAGTGGGGCCATCAATCACTAAAGTAGGGGAGCGAGTCTATATGGATATTGTGCTTTCTGTGTATTCTGTCTGTAAAGGGGCAACTCTGAATTGGAGCCCCATCTCTTTTACAACAATTCAGATGGAACTAAGCTGTGCAGTCACCAGACAGGAGGCACAGCGCTGCTTCCATAGGGCATGCAGTGCTTGCAGTGTGGAAATCCATAGACCTGTAGTTGCTTTGGTCCTTGCACTGCTTGTCTGTGCTCTCTTCTTGGTATTCAGAGCTTTTGTCCCATTTTACTAATTAAATGACAGCTGTCTACAGCCAGTGATTGAATTATTCAGTAATTCCTGCCTGCAGCCATCAACAGATAGGGTGGAAGTTATTTTTTAATACAAATGATTGTGTTACTGAGGTTCTAATAAAATTAAACAAAGGATCAAATTAGCCAGTGAGTGAATTAACTGGAAGATGCAATAAGGTGGCAATGATTTGCAGAGGGAAGAAGACGTAGTAGGCAGCTGTCTGACTTCTAGCTTTAGGCTCTCTACAGCCCTGTCATTAATGTGTCACTGCTGGTCCAGCCAGAAGCACAAAGATCAGGTAATAAAGATGACCCTCCAAGGCAATTTGGAGGTCTGAGTGTATGGTGTATTTCAGCCCTGCAGGACCTGGAGCCACAGCAGCTGCTTCTCTTTGTTCAGTCCTTTGGAATCCCAGTTTCCAGCATGAGCAAACTTCTGCAGTACCTGGATCAGGCAGTGTCTCATGACCCACAGACGCTGGAGCAGAACATCATGGACAAGAGTAAGAGCTTCAGATGAGGCTGACTAGGCTTTTTACCTGAACAGTTTTTATGACTGTCTCCTGTGACTACCTTGGAAAAATCCAAGCTAGTTCAGCAAACTCTGTGCACAGGCTGCTTTGGCAGCTTGTTGTCACTGTAGACACCTCCCTAGTGCTTGTCTGAATGGCCCTTGGCTGTATTTTCTCAAATAGAGAAAGATTTTGTAGATTGAAGTGTGCAGAGTCTAAAAAGTACTTTGGAAGGTACTTTGTAAAAGAAACAAAATTTTCAAGGCATCATGTGTACAAAGTCCACAGGAAGAGCAGATTCTCTTATCTGTGGGAGCTGTACAAACAGCCAATTCCGTCCTTCTTTACTAAAGAGAGTGAGATGATGATGTATTCTTTTTTTTTTTTTTAGACTACATGGCTCATCTTGTGGAGGTTCAACATGAGAGAGGGGCAACAGGAGGCCAGACTTTCCATTCCCTGCTCACTGCCTCCTTACCAGCCCGCCGAGGTACTGCCTAAATTTCTAAGTCATCTTCAAAACTTCCCTCCTTTTTTACTGTTGAGAGGGATGGGGGGAGCTGTCTTCAGAAACAGTTGTGCTGCAATATACCAGCAAGCTACAGTTAGATACCAGGCTTTGGCTAGAGTTTTTTGCTCCCGGCAAAAGGAGAAATTCCAATATTTTTGGAGTTTACTACAATGAGTTTTTCTGAGTGATATGGAAAAATAAATAGGTCTTGCTTGGACTCAAGAGTGTAGCTGCTGAATTCCTCAGTAATTGGAGACTGTAAAGCTGAAGGTGATCCAGTGTTGGGACTCCAGGTGCTAGCTACTATAACAGCATTTTCCTTTCTTTCCTTTTATTTCTTTTGCAGACAGTGCTGAGACTGCAAGGTCAAAATCTAGTCCTGAGAACTCTCAAAGTCAGAGCCGGATCCGGGCCTTGAGCCAGGTCCGTGTTCTGGGCCCAGAAGATGATCTGGCAGGCATCTTTCTGCAGGTACTGTTATAACCTCCAGCTGATTAGCTGCTTCCCTGCAGCAGCTTTACAAAACCCATTTCTCTTTTACTTGCATCTTCTGACTCCTTCCTCCTGCAGTGTTCGCAGGCCATAAGTATGAAAGCCCTGATGCAATGAGGCTGTGCCATTACAGCCTGGTGGAATTGACAGTGGCAGGACTTTTTTGCCGTAGTTGGAACATGATGTGGCTTTTGATAGTGCCTGGTACTGTCAGTGCCTACTAGCATGTTACTGTCTCTGCACCTTGTTTGTTCTGTGTATAGTGCCTTTCCTCTCAGCAGTGGAAGGAGGATTTGTGAAATGCTCACAGGGCCTTGGCAGCAAAGCTGTGTGCAAACAGCATTTGTACGCTGGCATGTCTGCTTACAGAGCCTCCCTCTCTCCATTGACTCCAGAAGGAGCCTACAGGGAATTAATTGGCCAAGTTGGTTGTCTGTGTTTGGGTTGTATGGTTCCCCTGCAGTGTCAGTGTTGATAGTCATGTCGGGGCTGCAGAGATGCTGCTTATGTTCATGTACCAGGCATTAAAATACTGAGAAAGCTGTATCAGACAGTTCCCATTAACCCCCAGTCACTATAATTGTACAAGGTAAATCAGTCCTCTGCCTCAGGATGTTTATGGTACAGCAAGTCCTTTCGTTTGCTGTCATAAGTTTATTCCCTTTTGTATCCCACCAGCTTTTCCCACTAAACCCGGACCCACGGTGGCAGAATTCAAACCTGCGCCCGCTGGCCCTGGCGTTGCAGCAGGCCCTGGGGCAGGAGCTGGCTCGGATCCGCCAGGGGAACACGCAGGTTCCCGGGATCACAGCACGGCTGCTGCAGGCGGTGGCTGCGCTGCTGAACTCCCCCCACAGCGGCGCCCTGGTCATGGCCATGCACCGCCACCACTTCATCTCCTGCCCGCTGATGCGACAGCTCTACCAGTACCAGGTCAGTGATCTTTGGAGTGTTTAACAGAGAGGGGTGAGGAAGAAACAGAAAACCTGCAGTGCATCTGCTCTGCTGTGTGCAGACCCTCTATCTGTGTCATGCTGAGCATGACACACAGGGGCTCAGGTTGCCCGGCCATAGGCATCTGGATGCAGGCTGGTGGGTGTAGGTGTGCTCTGTGTATTCTTGGCAGAGTGTGCCACTGTCTGCATCTTTCCTGACATCTTTGTTGTATTGCTGATGTGTGTACAAGCAAGTCTCTTTTACTGCACTCCCCAGCGCTGCATGCCACAGGACACTGCCTTCTCCTCGCTCTTCTTCAAAGTGCTCATGCAGATGCTGCAGTGGTTGGAGAACCCCGCAGTGGAAGAGGGTCCCCTGCGTGCTCAGCTGAAGGCCTTTGCTGTGCAGTACTCCTCAAGGCACAGGATCAATGATGGTACTGGCATTGGGCAGCTTATGGAACTCAGAGGGGATAAAGTGGGCCGAGAAGAGGACAGAAACAAAACTGCACCCAGAGCAGGAGGTGTGGTGGGCAGCGTTTTAGAGAGGTGTCCTAAGGAATAGCAAAAGTAGTATACTGTGCTATAGAAACTCCACAAGGATGAGAAAAAGTGACTTGGCACTGGGGTTTTGCAGTAGACACCTGGTAGCATCACACCAAGTACAGCAGATCTCTCAGGAAAATCTTCCAATTTCTCAGGCCATAAGTTCTGTGTGAGCTGTAGTCCTGGTGGGTGAGCATGAAGGAATGTCTCTGGAACAAGGTCTCATCATGACTTGTAGAGTTGTTTATCATCTGCCATCTGTTGGGAGGAGGAGTCTGTAATCCAGATGTTAGACATGGCAATGGGTTTGTGATTACAGAGCTTTCTCTTAGCCACATGTCTCTGTAATGTGCAGAAGAGCTGTCAAGGATTTTGGTGGGAGTAAATGGCAGCAGAATCCAGTGTTTGAGCAGTTGTGTCCTGGAGCCACATGGGGCATCTGTAGAAGTCTGATGTGGGGACTGGCTTGTTCCTGTGATGCCAATGCTGTGATTTCTTTGCAGTTCGAGGTGGCTTCTTGCACCTGACAGAAGCTCTGACTTTCCATCACGACGCTGACGTGATCAGCTCCACGGTACGTGCCATCATTGCCACCCTGAAATCAGGAGAGAAGTGCAATGTGGAGCCAGAGCTCATCAGCAAAGGTATGGATGTCCTTCTGCTCTCCTTCCCCCTTGCAGCAGCTGGTTGAACTTCCAGCCCAGCAAGGGAGTGCCTACTGTGCAGGCTGTGGGAATATGCCTTCTCCCTGAATCAGAAAATGTGAACTGATGTAAGCTTGGTCCTGTGTTGTATTACCTCCTTCCTCCCTGCACTGCATGTGGGATTATAAACTGTGATCTGGGGCTGGTCTCTCAGCATACTGTAGGATTCCACTAACAAAAAGGGAAATGGAAGCCTCCTATCCCAGATAAAAAAGGCTTCCCCCTTCCTCACTGAGCCATGCTATCAGCAATAATACTCATAAGGTTCTGTACCTCTCACCACATCCTGAAGCTGATGAGTGAATCTTTCTCCCTCTGCTAGTCCTTCAAGGTCTGATTGAAACTCACTCTCCATACCTGGAGGAACTCCTGACTGTCCTCTTCTCAGCTACTGTTGAGACCACTGCCAGGTGTCCTGCCATGAAACCAATTGCTGTGGTGAGCTCCTTGTTGCTCCAGGACAAAGAAGAAACACCAGTGAAGAAGGAAGTGGACAGTTGCAGGTGAGCCCAGGGAATGATGGGAATTCACTGGTATGTCTGGGTGCCTGATACCACCAGTGACACTGGCTTTGTTTCCTCCACAGTGCAGAATCAGCTTGGCCAGGGCCTGCCTCTGGCCTTCTCAATGACTGGCTGGAGATGTTAGACCCAGAGGTGATCAGCAGCTGCCCTGATCTCCAGCAGAAGCTACTGTTCTCCTGGAACAAAGTAAGAGTTGTTGGGTAGAGGGACTGCTGTGCTTGAAACCACCCTTCAGGGGTACTGACTTGTACCTGGAAATGGGGCAAGGGGTAGTTTTATGTTTTGCCACATGTTACTGTATGAGTTCCAAAGCAGTACAGGCTGACTAGGAGAGGAGCTCTGGTGCATTTTTCTCAGTGCAAGGTTAATATTTCATCTTATCCTTCTGTCTCCTCAGCTGTGTTCTCTTCAGTACTTAAGTGTATTACAGACATCCATAACAGCCCAACCAGCTGTGTTTTCGTTGGTATTTTTGCAGACAGATCAATAGCTTGCCCAAAAGTGCTGTGCCAAAGCTAAGACAGAAACTGAATTTCATGGCTGATGCCATGTTCTCTTAGAACATACTTCAGTTCAAATCCTAAACCCTAAAAATAAAGTTTGCTGTGCCGTCTGCCTCCCTGGATCATCATCCTTATGCAGTACACGCGGTAACTCCTACACCCACCTCGTTGCAAGGATCTGTTTCATTACACCTCTTGCTCATTTGGTCCTTTCAGGCAGGGTCCCAGGTGCCCTCCTTCCGCCCCTACCTCTTGGCTCTGCTGACCCACCAGTCCAGCTGGACCACGCTGCACCAGTGCATCAGGCTTCTGCTTGGCAGAAACAGGGAGCAAAGGTGGGTCTTGTTTTTCAGGCCTAGCAAAGGGCTTTGAGTTGGGCCACTCGTTATGTCTGAGGGAGAGCAAGAGCTGCCACGTTCCACGGTGAGTCTGCAAGGAGATGTAACTCAGCCAAAAACAGGCTTTGTGAGAAAGATGCTGATTTCAATCCTGCTGCTTTCTGTACCTTGATATAAATATTACCTGCTGTTTGATGGAAGCAGCACATAAAGATTTGGCTGTGTTCTAAACAGGAAGTGCTAACAGTGAATAATCCATCTTGCATTGCCCTTGTTGATAATCTTTATGAACACAGGGTTTGCAAGTTGGCTTGGACAGTGAACTGAGGGCTGTCTCTGGACCCTGGCAGGCTCTGCTGGATCTTTTGGTTGTACTAAACTCCATTGTCAGTCGTCCTCTAGCCCTTTCCTGATGTCAGACTCCGAGTTCTGATCTCTGGAGCAGCCCTGGCTCTCAGCTTATATACACAGCTCTCAAATAATTAAGAGCCACTGTAGTAGTATTGTGCTTAAACTTTTTACACTTTTGGACCAGGAAATGCTGACATCTAATAACAGCAATACTTCTAAAACTGGTAATATTTCAGTTTGCTTTTTATTTTACTGTTGACTTCTTGCTCAAAATTACACGAATTTCTGCAATCCAAGATAACAGCTGTGATAGAATGTTCTAGACACTGGGACAGTATGGTCACTGGTCTGATTGTACCAACTGTCTGTGTTGATGACCAACTCCTGGCCTTGTGGTGCAAGGCTCCATGTAGGCCCCCCACTTGCTGAATGCCATTTGTTCTGCTCCCTACCCTGTGCTGTGCTTATTGCAACAAATATTTAGTCATAATCTGGGAACAGAACCAAACCCCTTCTCGGGACTTAATGGATCCTATTTTTACATTTGCAGATGTTTCTTTCTTCACAGCACTCATCATGTTTAGTGATGCTTCCATGTGTTTGTGTGCTGCCTCAGGGCTGCCTTGACTCTAATTGCAAATCTGTCTTCTTTTGTCTTCTGGCAGGTTTGACCCAACTGCATCCTTGGATTTCTTGTGGGCCTGTATTCACATTCCTCGGATCTGGCAGGGAAGGGACCAGAGAACTCCTCAGGTACTGGTTCAGTTCTTCCAAGATTCCTCTCTAGATGGAGTGAGAGGCAATGTTTTCACAGTGCCTGAGCTTTCCATGGCCAAGAGGTGGCTGGATTGATTCAGGTGCAGCGTGCCAAGTTTGCTGCCTGTACCTCAGCTGGTTACTTAGCTGCTCTGCTATGTTACACATTACAGTGGCAGTTTTGGAGTCCAAAAAGCTGATAGGAACACACAAAGTTTGCCCACTTGGCATTTCCCCTGCAGCAATTGCCACAATATCTGTTAAAGGCACAAGGCTAGAGTGGTGAGCAAGCTAAAACCCAGCATGGGATAATTCCCATTTTACAAAGAAAAGGAGGTTGTCTCTCTTCTCCACAGAATTGCTTTGTTATGGTGGCTGAACTATGATTTTTGAGCCATCACACATGCTGGGATAGAAGTAAATGAATTCAGAAAGTGGAGGAGGGGTAAAGAGGTTTCATTTGGGACTGTGATGCTTTCAGAGCTCGAGATATGGGGGCAGTTCTTAAGTCTAGTTAAGTCTAGAGGTGTTCCATTCCAGCTGGGGAAAGTGTGTCTAGAAGGAACTAAGGGTCTTGGGATTTGGTGTGGAATCATTTGGAGTGTTCTCTTGCATTACAGAAGCGCCGTGAGGAATTTGTGCTCCACCTGAAGGCATCAGAATTGATCAGCATGGTGGAGCTGATCCTGGCTGAAGCAGAGACCAGGTACCAGAACGCTGACGAGGCCTCCTGCACACTCATCCAGTCTCGGCTGCCTTTGTTGCTCAGTTGTTCTCATGGGGACCTTGAGAACATCAAAAAAGTGACAGAGTATCTGACCAGCTGCATCCAGCAGTGGGGAAGCAGGTGAGGCTGCAAATGGGGAGCACTGTCTGCTGTAATTGTAATTCTAGAGCACAGGCAGTCAGGTAATGGTGAGACTTGCCAGCATGTCTTCATTAAGAACATCATGTTCCAGAGCCCGTACTAAAAGTGCATGCTGTCCTCCCAGAGATTTGGGGGAATAATAGGTCATTTTAAGGGGTCCTTGGACCAGGAAGGTGACTTCAAAAGTGAAGTTAAGGGCCCTTCTGCTTTTAGGACTTCAGGATGAAGTGCTTGCCATGCTTTTTTTTTCTTCCTTTCTTTAAGGCAATGCTTATTTTTAATTGCTAGTTCCTAACGTGGGATGTCTTGTCTACTCATCCCTTGAGTCACTGTCCATAATACTTCCTGCTTCTGGCTGTTATGATTGCTCTCAAAGATGAATGGAGACCAGATTTTTTCCTAACAGCTATTTTAGTGCTGTGGAAAGAACAGGAAGATGATGTTTTTGTGGCAATGAAAGGAACTGACCTAATTCCAACCTCGCTTATGGTGATACTGAGTAATCTCAGTTGCTATTGCATTGACCTGCCTCCCAGTACAGACTATGCCAGGAGTCTACAGGGATTTCAGGTGTGGAGAGAACATGTTGGCTAGTCTGAATAGTTGTGGTTTGGACTCTCTTCCAATTGGGATGGGGATGACTATGAGTACCACGTGCAAGGACTCTTCACTGGAGATGTAAGCAGAGCTTTCTTGTCCTGTGCTGGTTTGTAACTGCAGTTTTCTAACTCCAAATGGCCTAATTTGGGTAATGATGGATCCTCATAGACTGTGGATGGATCCCTGTAGAAAGTGAATCATCTGAGTAGTTCAAAAGAAGCAAAGACTTTAAAACACTTGTTGAGATTAGTGGTGGCTGCCCTTTTTACAGGGTCTGTTTGCCATGTGCAGGAAGGCTGTTACTAATCTGGTGGGTCTGGGATGTTTGCTGGTTGAACTAATGTAATAACCAGTGGCTGACCTCTCCCTTTTTCCTTTAGCTCTGTGGGAAAATGTTGCCAGGACCTTCTGCTGCAGATATACCTGCAGCTGCCTGAGCTCCTTGTGCCTATGCCTGAGATGCTTCTTACCAGTGAAGGAGCCAGAGACAGCAGCACTTGCAAGGTAAAGTTAGAGGCATAGGAAAGCCCCTTTCCAGTTGTGTATGCAGACCAGATGCTACCTTGATGCCCAGTTTAGAAGGTGAGGATGGGCAAAAGCTTCCTGGATGATTTTGGTTTCTTTACCTTGCTCTTCTGTTACCCCTTCCCTGCCTGCACTCTGAGGAGCAGAGAGTTTTGGTGTGGTTTATTTTGCAGTGTCCTTCTATAAAATAGTATAAGCTCCACAAGCTTCTGTGTGCCAAAGGCTTCTGTAAAACGCAAGTGTGCAGATGTCTGATCCTGCTTTGATGTCTGTGGGGACTGTGGGCTTCAGATCCTGTGCCAGCTGGAACGTTGCATTTTCTCGCAGATTCTACCTGAAAATAATTTCTGTTAACCCCCCTCTGTAGCTGGAAAGGAATTGGGAAACACTGCTGAAGAGCCACGGGCTGGATTGTAATTTAAACTTCTTACTCATTATTTTTCTTCTAGCTTGATGCCCTTGTTCACAGATTCATTAACCTCCTCGCAGACACCAGTGACTCCAAGTCATCTGAAAGCCGCGTGTGGGATGCCAATATGGCCTGCAGGAAGCTGGCTGTAGCTCATCCCATCCTCCTCCTTAGGTACCTCTCTCCCCTTTCTCCCTCTGTGTGGCTGGGGTTCATTGCAAAGCATCCACCCTTGTCCTGGAAGGGGAACAAACCTGCAGCAATCATGATGATGGTGAGGGAATTCACCTTCATGTACAGAGGTCAAGAGAAAGGGCAGCAAAGTCTTATCTCTTACAATGAGGCAGCACCTCTTTTTGGTTCCATGTCTGTCAGGAAATAATATTCTTGGAACTGGAGACTAGAGAACAGAATATGGGTGGAAAATGGGGCTTGCTGAGTCTATAGATACAGAGATCAAGTCCAGAACCCTGAGTGAGGATAAGGGATGCTTCCTTCCAGCACCTGAGGTGTAGCCACATGTAACTGTTTCTAGGAAGGGGCTAGATCTGGATTTTCTTCTTTGGTGTTTCAGGCACTTGCCAATGATTGCAGCGCTGCTGCACGGCCGCGTTCACCTCAATTTCCAGGAGTTCAGGCAGCAGAACCACTTGACCTTCTTCATCCACGTCCTGGGGATCCTGGAGTTGCTCCAGCCGCAGGTCTTCCAGAACGAGCACCAGGCGGCACTCTGGGACTGTCTCCTGTCCTTCATCCGTCTGCTGCTGGTAGGAAAATCCCTGATTCCCTCTGTATGCCATCGTCCGGCCACTAGATGGGGAAGCTCGTGTAACACAGGGCCAGCCCAGCTCTCCTATTTGAAGGGAAAACCTTCACATGCCTAAGAACAAAAAAGTGTATTAAGTACCTTGGAGAGCCTGAAGAGGAGGCAGGAGATCAAGAAACTGCTCCCTGGTACCCAGAGGTGCAGAGCGGGGCAGTGTGTTGCCGCATTTTTTTTTGCTAACTCTCATCTTGTTGATCCTTTCCCAGAACTACAGAAAATCCTCACGGCACCTGGCTGCCTTCATCAGCAAGTTTGTCCAGTTTATCCACAAGTACATCACATGCAATGCCCAGGCAGCTGTCTCCTTCTTGCAGAAGCACTCGGATCCACTCCAGTAAGTTTCCTTATGCTGGTTGACCCATGCACAGCCAGACTGCCAGGAGCTAACCAGACAGGAGACAGCAGGAGGATGTGACAAAATAGCTGTTAATATGGCACTTTTTCACCCTTAGCTCCCTTAATTCTCTTTTGAGATGAGCAGCATTTCCCTTTTTTATAGGTGAAAACTGAACACGAGGAAGTCAGATAGTGATTCTAACTTATGTAATGGCTGAAATGTCCTGTTGAGGTGTTATAATGCCCTGCAACCTTTTCCAGAGGGGCAGCTGGAGGGTCTTTCCCTGGAGCGATGGCTTCAGGGTCCCACTTGCAGATATGTGGGGAAAATGCATTTGATTTCCAGTTATGATGAAAGGAAAAACCTTTTTTCTGCTTCTGAAAAATTGTTTGGTTTAGTGTACATATCTGTGTTGTTACTTGTCCTCATGTCATTACTATTGAAAGCCAAACATGCCACCTCTCTCCCTCAGTGACCTGTCATCAGACAACAGTGACCTAGCAATGCTAAAGTCCCTCCTGGCTGGGCTGAGTCTGCCTAGTAAGAGTGGCACCTTGGACAGGGGCTCTGATGAAGAGAAAGATGGTGAGTCTGTGTGGGGGAAGAGTTATTCCAGCTGGTGAACCTGCAGTATGTTTTGGAGCTAAGTCCTTACAATGGGCTGTGTGCTGTGCTCATTCTTCTTGTGTGCTCTCTCTCCCCCCCAGATGAAGCAGCAGCTGGCTCTCTCCCTCTTGTCAGTGTGTCTCTCTTCACTCCTCTCACACCAGCTGAAATGGCCCCATACATGAAGAGGCTCTCCAGGGGCCAAACGGTGGAGGGTAAGTGAGGACCTGCAGAGCTGTGCAAAGACTCAGGGCAAATGAAGACATTTGCCAACCCTGTTGGAAAATCTGTCAGCTACAGGCTAGTTTCCTGTTTCAGTCTTGTGTTTGGAAGTCTCCAGCAGTTAGGATGTTGTTCCACTTTTGGATTAACTTGTCCATTACCTTCTGTGATTCTGTGACAGAAGCTTCCTATGATGCTGTTAGTGCTTAGCTCTGCAGTACTTCAACTGCCTCTACTTTGGGGCTCTTCAAGGATCTTTTAAGTGTTTTGGGAGATGGTTTGAGTAATTCAAGGAGTGCTGCAGTTCATGTCAAGCCGGGTCTGGAGTGCTGAAAGAAATGCCATGTTTTTAATGGTAAAAAAATACCAAACTGATGAGAAGCAGGATTTTGTTAGGAATCCCCTTCATGGAAGAAAATCATGTTAACCTGGCATATGGGAACAATAATGTTCTCCAAAAGTTTTCTGAAATTACAAGTGTCCAGTGTTCAAACCTAGTTGTGTTCAAAACCAAGTTGTGGTATTGGGGTGACAGTTTTCCTTCCAAGGAAGAATATGAGGGAAGAGTCCTGCCTGGACAGGTTTTAAAAAGACACTCTGTGAAGATCTTTCAGTTGCAGAAGAGAGTGTTCTGGAATGCAAACCTCACACCCCACTCCACTCTTTCCCCTGCCCATGGCATGAAGTGCTGGTCACATCTGCCTGGGCAGGTTGGGATGTGCTGATCTGGCACATCTCTGTTCTCTTTTTTTGAAGAACTGCCTTAATTACACTAACTCTGTGTGCAGGTGGGAAAACTTGACTGCTTGGGAGATTGGATTTGTAGGGAAAAAGGAAAAGATCCTTTGCTGGATCAGTGAATTTCAGTCACCCTTTCAACCTGTGTCTTCCTCCAGACATCCTGGAAGTGCTGACAGACATCGATGAAATGTCCAGACGGAGGCCAGAAATTCTCTCCTTTTTTGCTGTGAGTGTTGGTGTCTCAAACTACCTCTGGAAAGAAGACATTTTTTTCACCAGGGTCTGTGTTGCACAGCCAGCTTAAGCACTGCCCTTCCTCTGCTTTTTGGGTGGTTGTTGCAGAATCTTAGGAAAAATGTATCTTCTGTTAGGCCTTCTGAGAGTAGGCAGTATTTCCCTCCATTGCCCATTGGGTCTGTCATCATCCATTTTATGTCAGAGGAAGAATTAATGCTCTGTTTTCTTCCCAGTATTGGGGCAAGTAGAGAACAGAACAGCTCTGTTGAAAAAACTGGAACCTGGGGAAAGCTCAACTGTCCCACATGGAGTAAGATTATGGAAGGGTACTTCAAAGTGCTCAAAACTGGGATAATCCTTCTTACAAAGAGGGATTTCCAGGGTCAGCCAGTACCTGCTGGATTTGTGTTGGGCTGGATTGGTGTGGAGGGGTAGTATTGCCAGTCTGAGAAGTTTGTGCTCCTTGGATGGCCTTGTGATCCAGATTTGTCCACTTTTCAGACAAACCTCCAGAAGCTGATGAGTTCATCAGAGGATTCCTGCCGAAACCTGGCCTTTAGCCTGGCTCTGCGCTCCATTCAGAACAACCCCAGGTGAGGACCCCTGGAACTTAGGCTGTCCTGACTGGTGATCTGGGCTGTACTGACACTATCATGTTTTACTCCCAGCATTGCTGCAGATTTCCTTCCCACCTACATGTACTGCCTTGGCAGCCGAGACTTTGAGGTGGTGCAGACAGCACTGAGGAACCTGCCTGAATACACCCTCCTTTGCCAAGGTAAGTTGAGAGCTGCTGCCTTTGGGGTGTGGTTGGCCTCACAAGGGTCAAAGCTGGGGTCCTGTGCTGGGAACAGCATCCCTGGGAAGTTACCAAGGGTCAGTGTTGCCTAGACCAGGCCATCAAACAGACACCTATACCAACAGTAGCTTTGGTCTGAGCATCACAGGGACACAGAGCCAAGGGAGGCTTCCTCGGAGCAGATTTGCTCCCTTACAGATTTTCTCTGAGTTGTGATCCCTCACGTGATCACATACCCACAGACCTGTTAGAGGGTGGATTGTGCCATGTTCTCGTGGAAGGAGAGAATTTCTTGGGCAGCTGCAGACGTTCACCCCAGGGTCTGTTGGCGGGTTGCTCTTGCTTCGCAGTCTCATGGTGTCCATCCCTTCCACAGAGCACGCAGCAGTGTTGCTGCACAGGGCCTTCCTGGTGGGCATGTACGGCCAGATCGACACCAGCTCTCAGATTTCAGAGGCCTTGAAGATTCTGCACATGGAGGCCACGATATGAAGATGTGGTTCTGAGAGTTCCACTTCCAGAGGAGTTAATTTAACGGACCCATCAGCTGCATTAAAGCCCTGTAAGAAGACAGTGTGTTGGAACCCATGTGCTGGAGGATCAAAGAGAAGATGTGGCCAGCCACACTGTGCTGGAAAAGGAGAGTGTGCTGACTGAAGATCAGAAAAGGGCAAGAATCAACCTGCCTGGCTAAGATGCCATTATTGTGGGAGAAAAATATCCTGAACATTGTGCCAAACAGGGACCACTTCCTTCATGGGGCCTTGGAGCAGGGGGTGTCAGTTTGTTTTTTGGGTTTTCTTGACTCTCCAAGAAGGCAGAGCTCCTGGGAGAGCAGAAGGGAGTGATGACCCTTGCATTTGAAGTGTCTGCACCCTCTGTGTTAGAGGGAACATGCAGATCTGTGCAAGGGGAGAGACCACTTTGGTTTCTGGGAGTGGGTGTTCGGGGACTTTTTTATTTTATAATTAAAATTCTCTTTGTTTCCATTATGCCTTTTTCTGCTCTCTTGGGTGTAGCTTGACATCCCTCTCTCCCTGTTGTTCAGTCTTGTTACTCTAGACAAAGGATCTCTGGAAGACCTGTCTCCATGGCCAAGAGCTAACGGAGCTGTCTTGGCCTTTTATAGGATATGCAGGAAGTGGAGGAGGTTTGGAAGGGTCAGTGGGGTATCATGGATGAGATTGGTCAGCACCAACTGCTGACAGGACAACTTTTAAGAGGTTCCTTGGAAAACTTGTTTAAAAACAAGTAAAACAAACTTCTCGGTACATCTGCAAACATCCCAGCAGCTGGCCACTGTCACAGTGGAGTCTTTGAACAAACAGCTGAGTTTCCTCTTTGGGATCTGCCAGTTCCTCCCTGTGACTCTTCTGACCGCTCCTGTCTGGTCCTTGCCTGCTGATAAGGGTGATGGCTTATTTGCCAGCTGTCATTTGAGGGCAGAAAAGGAGGCATCTTCCTTCCCCCTGCTCCAGAGGAATTGCTGCTGTGCATGTTTGTTCTCCAGTCACCAGTTTGTTCTCACATCATTTGTCTCTATTCCTCTGGCACTCCACTTGTTAGCAGAGAAACTCTGTAGTACTCTCATGACAAAGGTCCTGGGGGAATTTTATAGGTAACTGTAAATAAGTCTGTATCTCCTTGCTGGTGGCAGGGACAGTTGTGACCTCATGGGTGGCAGGGTGGAGAAATATTGTCTGTTCTTGCACATGAGGAATACCACAGCTGAGCACTTCTGTTGGCGTGTCAAAACATGAATGAATGTCCAGCTGGCTTTGCAGAGAGACAGGGAAGAAAGGGGGAGATCTTAACCTCCCATCAACTGTAAGTAGCCTTGCCTTTAAACAGAGATTAGAGCCATCAGTTATGGATGCAACATGCTCTTTTCCTCAGCGGCATCTGCTTCGCATCCGGAGCCACTACTGTGGCAATTAGCCACATATAAATTATGTGGAGGAACAGCTGAAGGAGATCAAGTCAGTGGAATGGGTTTCCTGAGGGGCTCAGTGACAGCAGGATTAACGCCTGTCCAAGGGGAGCCAGTAATCTCACTGGGAACCCTTACCTTAGTCCCTTATCAGACATCATTAAGACACTGCTCAGTTTGTCAGAGCAGGGAGATAGCTGGTGCTGCTGCAGGCCTAAAGCAACTTGTGGGACTGGCTGGAAAAGGGCTTTTCACAGGACTTTGAATCAAGGAGCAAGAAAAATATCTCAAGACTGTTACTGGACAGAGACAGCGAGTCAAATGCAGTGGTGGTGCTTTGGGGAAGATCCTCCCTCCTACTGGGGCTTTCCAGAAATCCTGCTTCAGGGCTGCAACTGGAAATATTTGCAGGCAAAACCAAACAGCATGGTAGGACCCAAATTCGACTGTGTCTGTTTGGCAATGCCTGTGGTGAGCAGACCTGCTCTGGGATGCCTATTTCAGAAGAGCAGGATGTGCTTGGATGTTGGCAGAACAACTTCATGAACCCTCTGACCAGGACGGCCAGGTTTTGCAAGCAGTGTGGAAAGAAGGTGGAAGGATCTCTTTAGCAGCAATCATCTTTTGGGAGAGAACATGGGTGGAAGTTACTCTGCAGAGCTAAGCCTTCCCGTAGATCTCCCAGTACAAAAAGCATCATCTGTGATTTGTAGATCTCTCTGCTTTTTTGCTGTATTGAAGGTTCCCACGATGCATTTGCTCTGCTGCCACCCTCTGCTTTGACCCAGTGGAGCTAAGCAGGTTGCCCTGGCTTGAAGCACGTCACCAAAACCAGATCAGGGCTGAGAACAGGGCTGTCAGGGGGTGCCTGGCTGTGCAAAGACAGCTCAGAGCAGGAGCCCATGGCTGCTGTCAGGGAAGGCAGCCGTGACAGCTCTCAAATGGTTGGTGACAGCAGCACTGATGGCCTGACACTCACCCGCCTTTTAATCTGTGCTCTGTAACTTTCATCTCTGCCTGGCTGAGCACCTTCTCTCCTCCCATCCTTGCTGAGCTGACAGTGTCACCCTTCACGGGACTGCTGGGCTCCTCCTGGGGGCAGGGGCCGTCTCCTCTGTCTTGAGCTGGTGCCTTGCTGAGAAGAGCGGTGGGGAGGTTTGCAGAGTCTTTTCTGGCCAAACCTGGGGGCCCCCATGACTCACCCAGTGCAAGTCACTGCTCCCATCTGCCTTTCAGGCAGCACATCCCAAAATGGTGCAAAATCCCTGCTTAGACACTTTTCTGCCATGATCTCCTGTAGTCAAGAAGCTTCCTTAGCAGAACTGGGCTGCCAGGGCTGGTGTCTGGGGCTGGGAAATGTGCTTAACACTGGCTCATGGGGAGACTTTTTGTTTACTCAGATACACTGGGAATCCCATTCCAGCTGCAGGGGAGGCATGAAGTGAAGGGAAAACTGGCCATGTTTTTTTTCTCCAGCCTGTGGCTGCACCCAGCTCAGGGCAGGGCTGGCACAACCCTTGTGCATCAGCTGGCCCTGCTTGGGTACCTGCATGGCTGGCACTGGGTAGAGGTGGTACAGGGCTGGGGAGTGAAGGGAGCCCAGGAGGAGCTGGGCAGCCCTGGAGCAGCTGAGGGACTGCAGAGCCTTTCCCTGAGCACTGCCTGTCAAGGATGAGGCAAGAATAGCTGAATCAAGGCTGGGAAGAGGCCCCAGCATGCCTGGGTGGAGCTGGTGGCATGGTGTAGGCAGAGTGCAGCAGGAGACATGAGGATTGGGAGAAGAGGGATGTGACACCTCCTCACCCCATGGTTGGGTGCTCCCAAAGCCCAGCTGCTTCCCCACAGAGGTGACCAGCTCCCACCTCCACACCCTGCAAGCATCAGGGGATCACAAATCCCCTGCAAACACCAGGCACTTTCTGTGATGGTTTCCTGCTGCAAATCATTTCTCTCTGCTGCAGAGATAAATGTTTTTATGACCTGTGGTCATAAAAACATGGTGTTTTGACCCAGATGTGGCAGCCTTGAAGGGAGATGGACACTTGTCCAGCATGCACATGATAGACCTTCACTGCTTGGCTGGGCACAGGTGGGCATCTCTAACCTGGCCATACCACACTCCTCCCAGACCCCTGTGGCTGGAAGTGTGGCCCCTTGCAGGTGCTGATGCCCTGGTGCAGGGTTGTGGCTGTTTGACCCAGCTCTAGGCAAGGCTGTGCATCCCAGGAGCCATGAGGGATATCATGGGAGTTTGTCCATGAGCAGGGCATGATGAACCAGGGAGGTGCCTGCATGTTCCTGACTCAGTGGCCACTGCCTCTGGGACATGCTTAGGACTGGGGAGCTGGAAGAGTCCCAACACTGAGCTCAGAGGAAAATCTGCCCAACCTGCTACGTCAACAGCAGGGAGGGGTGCCCAGGTAAGAGCCAACAACTGGGATTTCATGGTTAAAGGCACCAACGTTGGGTCAGTTATTGAAAACAAGAAAGGATAAAGAGATGCCTCACTTTGCAAGGAACAGCATGCAAGGAGTCTTGTGCAAAATAAAAAAGGAGAGGAAAACTCTATCTCCATTACCTGGCATCTGTGAGTAAATGTGGGCTGTGGAGTCTATTCCTGGGACTGCTCCCCAGGGCCCTGCCATCCTCTTCCTCCAGCCAGCCTCATCTGTGACCTCCATCAGTGACAAACACAATCCCACCCCTGCCTGCCCTCAATTAACTTCCTTCTGGCCATACCACCCTTCAGGACAGTATGATTCACGTTTAACTCACAGAGTAGTTCACTAAAAGCTAAAAATGGTAAGACTTCTGTTAGCTTTGGGAACGTCAAAGCCAGCCCCACGCCACCTTAATAGCCTGGCTGCTACAGGGGTAGCATTTGCCTAAGGTGGACTGATCTCTGTGTTGTCTCTCCTTGTATTTATATAATTTGGCCCTACAGCAGCAGAATTTAGAGCTTGCAATTTCCCATCCTTTTAAAATTAGACCTCTATAATAACAAATCTGCCTGTCCTGTGCAGTTGGTGGTGTCGTGCCTTTGGCATTACCCTGTTTGCATGAACAGCATCTGTAACACAAGATAGTGGGCAAAAAATGTCAAGACCCCCAGCAAGAATTAAAAAATTCATTAAGCTACAATAGGCCAGTCATTGCTGGGTAATTATTAAGCTGTAAGAATCACTAATTGTCTTATTAGCATTAAACAATTATGCAAATAATGGAAAACATACCAGAAGAGTAATAATATTACCTCCCTTTCACTCTCTCTGTTTTGTTTGGTTTTTTTTAACCAATAATGAGATTCAAAATCTAAAGTGATGCTTACAGTTTTATTGGGAATGCCTTTGGAGAGGAGTGAGACCTCTAAGGGCACTCAGCACAGGGTGAAGGGGACATCCCAAACCACATCTATCATGAGTTGTCTCCCAGAGCTTGTAGTGCCCCCCACACCAGGCAGCAACACAGGGACAAGCAGGTGCTGATGGCTTCGGAGGACACCAGTGGCTGCTAGGACAGGACTGGAGAGAGTCCAAATTTTGTACTATCATAGATATTCTGTGGGAGTCCCTGTTCTCCCCCAAATAAATCACATAGTGCTTCAGGTTTGGTCTGGGTGAAAACAAGGCAATTTGTACTTTGTCAGATCAATTCAGTGCAAAAGTGGAAAGTTCTGGCCTTTAGAGTTACTCTATCTCAAGGATTTTATTGCTATTAAGTTAGTAACCTGAGCTAAGAGCAAGCTTCTTTTCCAGATGAGGTTCCAGCTGGATTTCAGGGTTCAGCAGTAAACTGAATGATGAGCAAGTGTCTTTGTGTTCCTGTGAAACAAGACCTCATTTACCCCCACCACCAGGAAAAGGAAGCTTCACTTATTCATGTCCACAAAGGGCCTGGAAAAGGCAGAGTGCTTTTTTGCTTCAGCACGTTCACACTGTTAATGACTAACAAATTGTATTGGCTTTACAGGTTTTAAACTCTGCTCCACTGATAAGACACGCATTCCCAAGTGCCCAAGCCAGCTCCTGCTCCGGGGTGGGTCCTGTTCCCGTGGTGATGCCTTGATAAACATGGGGTCACCTCACCCAGTCTCGTGATCCAAAAAATTTTTGATCAGCAGAACACCTTTGCTTTTGCTTTATGATAAGAATGGTGACATTTGCAGCTCCCAGAGGATGGAGGGAGCGCTCTGCCATGGCAGAGCAAAGACTGGGGATCACCACCACCTGTCTCCCCTTCCTCGGAACAGAAGGGGAGATCACCTTCCGAAATAAATACCATCCCCAATACTATTGGAGACCTGCTTTTAGCTCCCTGGGACTGGTGACCCACCAAGCTGCTGTTTATGGCCTTTTTATTTTTCCTCTCGCTTGGTGACTAGGATGCAGGATGTGATCAGTCTCTGGAAATAACTTTCTGAGTCTGTCCCTCACCTCGCTGTTTCAGGGGACAGGAAAGCCAGCAAATCATCTGGATGGCAGGCAGGAGGGACAAAGGAGAGAGACTTTTTTCTGTTTTGATGTGACATTGTGTTATACTCGATTGACAGACAGAACACACTTTGCTCTGATGCTCACTGTTTTTTTTCTTTGAGGTTTTAGGATAAAGGATTTACATTTATGAGCTTCTCAGGGGCATGTGTCACAGAGAACCTTCCCAAAGTGCCTTTTGCTGTAACTTCACATTTCACTTTCATCTTTTTTCAGTGGAAATTCTTGTTCAGGCTTGAATTTGGTAATAACTTTTTTTCTGCTACTTTTGCAGGTCAAACTAGTCAGACTCAGAGGAGAGGCAGGTTATCACACAGAAGCATTTCTGTGTGAGTAGCTGTGAAATTGTTGGGGCTTTCTTTTCCCTGTTTTGGGCTTTTCTGTCTCTGTGGAGTCAGCCTGGCTGCCTTCTGGGAAGAGAGAGCTGATGAGGCATGTTACTGATGAGATGCATACTTTTTCCTTCTTGTTTTGAATCCCTCAATTTAATACAAGCCATTGGCACGGGAATGTATGAGAGCTCTTGGCTACAACACACACTTCCTATTGTTTGGAGTGAACAGCCCTGCACACAGCCTGCGGCAAAATTAGGAAGTAGCTCAGTTTGATCAGCTAATTTCTCACAATAGTTAAAAGATGTAATTTTTCTATGATGTTACTCTCTCTTATGAAAAAAAAAAAGCCTCACTTGCTTTTCAGCTTCATGAGGCCTCAGCATTGTTTGATACAAGGAATTGACCTTTCCTGTCTTCCAGCCCTCAAGCTAACAAATGTTGGTTGTTTTTCTTTGGGCTTTAGGGTGGTCCTAGTCATGTATTTAAGGTTTTTTCCCTACTAATGGTGAAGTGCATTCTGCTGCATATGGGATCCAGGATAAATTTAAGACGTGATGGCAGAGAGTGATCCTCACTAATCACAGTCATAACAACTGTCAGGAAGCACTCAGCATTTCTCCATTGCAGTTTGGTATCTAGGAAGAGAACTGGGAGGGACTGAGAAAGAGAAAGAAAAGTGTCTGTAGGTAGCGAAGAATAAATCAGTCCATGTCTGTGGTATGCTGCTCCAACAAGCTTCCAAACATGCCTTGGGAAGAGATCTAGGGGAGCAGGCACTGTGCTTTGCTCCATGAGCCAGCTGTGCATTGCAGGTGGGAAACCTGACCCAGCAGCACTGGGAAAAGCTCAGTGAGCAGGGGCAAGGTCTGCGAAACAGGATAAGGACATGTAAGGCTCCTCAAAGGAAAAGTTGTAGAAAGGAAAAATACAATCCAGAGTCAGGATTTGTAACCATCATCCCATGAGGAACATCCTGGCAGCACAGCAGCTGTGGGTAATATGTAGGCAGCTGTGCAGGCAGCTCTGCTCCCTTCCTGCCCCTTTCCTCTCTCTAGTGCTGGTTAGTTTACCTGTTGGTGCATTAAAGACTCATCATAACTGTAAACTCCTACAGAGCTCTCCTTAATCACCAACTAAGAACACTGCACAAGGCTCTGATACCTGTACTTTGGAAAGCATTACTGGCCCAGCAGTAATACTCTTACTGCATTAGCAAACTCCTTCAGTGATGTCATTTTAATCACCTCAGTGTATAATGCAGACCTGCTTCTTCTGGTGCACCAAGGGCTGTACCTCCAGCCTAACCCTCTCCTGGGATGCACAGCTTGGAGCCAGCAACTCCAAGTTTCTTCTTCTGGTGTCTGCAAGCCTGGATGCCTTTGTGGTACAACCGACTCGGTCAAAAACAGGACTCAGTGGGAGGGAGGGACAAGGTGGAACATAGTGGCCTGTGATACACAGGAAATCACAACTGCTCTCCACAAGTCCAGCCTGGCTTTCCGCTCCATGGGTCTGCATCCCCTGCCACCCAGCCCCAGCTGCCCTTCCCAAAGCAGAGGTAATGAGAAGGGACTAACTGCATCAGCTCATTAACCGAGTTCGTTAGAAGACAGATTGTCATGTTAAACAAATATATTTTTAAAAAACTAAGTCTCATTCCCTGCACCATGCCCCATCTGGGCCATTAAATCTGAAAGGGGTAAGTACAGCTGTGTCAAAGCTGTGCTCAGAAGCAGATTTTCACTGTTTGTATGAACAGCAACTGGCAACCACTCCGTTTTCAAACATCATTTCCTTCTCCTCGTTTCCCAGTGCTGTACTACATCTATTGCAAACGTGGCAGGGGATGCACACTGCTAAACAGTCTTTGGGACTTACAGAAAGAAACCCCACAAATACATTTCCTAAACCCAGCACATCCTCTTTATTTCTCACCAAGCTCCATGTTACCTGAGGATGGGAAGGGCCGCCCGTTGTTAGCCAGGCTTTTCATAAATTATGCAAATTTTATTAATCTAATGAAAAGGTGGTGTGGAATTGTGGGACAGCTCAGCTTTCAGGGCTCCAGTGCCACAAAGGCAAGTGTCTTTTTTGAGGGAGGGGTGAAAAAACTCGACTTTGAGTTAATCCAGCATTTCTTGTGATTGGTCCCTTGGTAGTCTGATTAATTTTGAGTGCAGATGTTTCTGTTTTCCTTCACAGAACACGCCCAGGACTTGGGAGCAGGCTCACCGTGCCATATTTCCTCCTCACCACACCACTCTTGCTATGGTCGTGCAGCAACATATGCTAAGGCCTTATTACAAGGGATTCCTATAAAAGGCATAAAGGATTAATAATGTATTTATAACACAACTTTGTTTTAGTATAAAGTGATCTATAAATTTGTAATAAATGTTTTATAATGTTTTTGTAGCCTGTTATAAATGATAAATGGGAGACTATAGATGCCACATCAAATATTCATGCTGCATTGTGTGCATTATTATGCCATTACTGTTCAGGAAACCATTAATAATAAAGTGAATGGAGATGTAAAAGTTGCTGACATGCCCAGCAAGCCATTTATAATGAAATGTATAATCCTTACCATAAAGTAAATACATTGGCCAGTGATTGTTGATGAAATGGAAACACTCTGAATTATTCGTGAGGTATTTATATATTAATGTATATTATCCATATCATGTCACAGAAACGCTGTTAATATATTATATGTATTATTAATTATTTTTACCTAATTTATAGGCAGCTCTTTAAGTGTTACCTTGTCTCTTCTGCTGTTTTGGCAGCTGCATGAGGTCTGGTGAGTTATTTTATGGGATGTGTGTGTTGTGGGGCAGCTGTAATGAACTGGCTACCACAGTGCTGGCTGGAGGGAGCCCAGCAGGGCAGGACGGCAGCAGGGGCCACCTTCCCGCTCCCTCACCCACCATCCCAAGCTTCTCTGTGGGGATGGGGTGCAGAGGTACATGGCTGTGGGTCTTTTCCAACCTAAACCACTCCATGATTCCATGACAGCTGCCAATGCCTGATGTGCTGCCCCAGGATGGACAGACCCTCTGGCTCCAGCTGGCCTCCCTCCCTCCCCGACCACCATGAGATCTCTGGGCAGCCCTGCTTCGTCCTCCCTCCTCCTCCTCCTCGTTCTTTGGCCGGTGGTATCTCAGGAGGGTGGGAAAGGGGCTCATGGTGGCTCCCGCACAGCACTTGTACTTGTTTTCACACCGACAGAGAGAGTGGTGATGCTGGGCATAAATCCGCCTTCCCAGCGCGGGATTACCCAGAGGACAGTTAAAGTTAGGCGATTTATTGCAATTTTTAACTTTTTTCCTCCAAATGGCGGGGAAAACACCCTTCCCAGCGACTAAAAACGATTCACGACTCCCCCGCTGCGGCTGCCCCTTCGAGAAGGAGGAACCCGAATGTTGTTGTGAGGGAGCAAAAAAAAAACCAAAACAAACAAACAAAAAAAAGCCCTTGAAGCGCGCTGTGGGGGGTCCCGTGTCGCGACAGGGCGGTCCCGGGGGTGCTGCTGCTGCCCCGGTGTCCGTGGGGCGAGGCGGCCCCGCAGCCGCATCCCCGCGTTCCCCGCCGCTCCCCCGCTCCCGGCCGGCACAGCCCAAGGGGAGGAGGCCCCGGGGGCCGCCCCCGCCCCTCGCCCGCCCCTTTCCCCGCCTCCTCCCGGCCGGTCCGGCCGCCCCCCGCCGGCAGCTCCGGCCGGGCTGGGCACGGCTGGGGCGGAGGGTCCGCAGCCCTGCCCGGCCCTGCCGACCCCCGCGGGGCCCACCGGGGCCATGGCCGCCATCCAGAACCTGCAGCTCTGGTGCCGGCAGCAGTGCGAGGGCTACCGCGATGTCAGCATCACCAACATGACCACCTCGTTCCGCGACGGCCTCGCCTTCTGCGCCATCCTGCACCGACACCGCCCCGACCTCATGTGAGTACCTGGCTGGGCGTCGAGGTCCGCGCCGGGGCTGCCGGCTCGGCGGGGCTGGGACCCCCCGCTCGTGGCCGGAGACACTGGCCGGGCTGCGGCCATCCCGCCGTCCGTCGGGCTGCAAACCCGGCATCCTCCATCTGTCCCAGAACCCTTGCTGAGCTGTGGCCATCCCACCATCCATCGGGCTGCAGATGGGCTGTGGCCATCCCGCTGTCCATCGGGCTGCGGCCCCACATCCTCCATCTGCCCAGGACCCCTCACCAGGCTGTGGTCATCCCGCCATCCATCGAGCTGTGGACCCCGGGCCCTGGGCTCTTGCCTTCCCTGTACGCACATCACCCACCAGCAGCAATCTGCTCACACCCACGCTCAAAATCTCCAGGAGAAGAGCTCTGCTCTCCCTCTGCCTACATGCGCTTTTCCCCCCCCACCTATATTTTCCCTTTTTCCCTTTTCTTCCATCTGTGGCTGAGTTATAAATGTTTTAAATGTGTCCTTTCCATTGCAAAACAAGTTCAGGCACTGATCTTTGAGGGAGCGTTTCCTTCTTTGCTGTTGTGTTTGCTCTGGCTGGGCTCTCCTTGCTCAGCCCGACGGCAGCGCTCAGGAGTCGGGAGGCGAGGGCTATTTAAACAAAATGCAGTAAAAGGGCAGGGCCCGACAGCTGCTGTATTCCTGCACATCCTTGTTTTTCCCATCTAGAGCTCTGCCTGTGGGAAGTTAAAGTGCTTTCCATGCCCTGAGGGTTTTGAACTGTCCCTGCCCAAATGTTAACAAAAGGGGGTCACAGATCCTGCTTCATAATTGGTTTTTCTTTTGGTTTTGTTTTTACTCCTGGGTTCTTTGGGCTTTGAGATGGGGGAATTGTGAGGGGAGATAAAGGCAAGGGAGCAGCTGAAAGCGTGCCCAGGAGTATTTTTTGAAGCATTAGGTCTCTCCTGGTCAGATGTGTCCAGCTGGTAGAGGAACAGGTTGGGTGGTCTTTACTGCAGTTTTCCTCCTGTCCCATGTATTCTGCCTTTTTCCTCATGCTCCCAGGACAGCCTGCCACATGGGTTTGTGTGCAGAGATCCCTCTTACACGTATCTCACTTCTGGTGGAACCCAAGAGAAGGTCTCCTCCTGTTTTCTCTCCTCTGTTGTGCTGAAACTTGAAAAGAGGCTGGAGCAGGCCTGAGCAGCAGGAGGTTAGTGCAGGAGCCTCAGGCACACTTTCTGTGTTGTCCCTAGTGCTTGGGCAAGTCACCAGGGTGTTGCTGTGTGTGACTTCCTGACATGCTGTCATGTCCATGTGACTCCAGATATTTCCTTTCCTTCCTTCGATTCACAGTCCCAAAAATACAAAATGCCAGGGCAGAAAGGTTGAGGTGGCCAGGAGGGGCTCGTAGGGGGGCTGTGGCTGCTTCCTGTCAGACTCTGTTGCTGGCCCATCTGGAGCATGGCTGTACACAGGGGCTCAGCAACTTGAGAACTGGAACAATCCCATTGCCCAGTTTAGTGGGTTGTTTATAATCCTTGAACTGTGCAGCAAGGGTTGTGGATAGACATATCTTAAATAAATTCTTCTGTGCTGAAGAGGGAAGATGTTCCTTGTGGCATCTCTCTGTTCCCATTCATTTTCTTTTATGATGGACACTCTGCCTGACTTTATTCAGGACCTTACAGAAGCTCTTTCTGACTTGGATCAGCTCGGCAAGGACTGCCTGGAGGTTAAAGTAGGAGAAGCTTTTATCTGTGACCTCCCTCCTCAGTGTCAGTGCTGTAATACAGGAAAGCACCAGGTGTATCCTTGCTGGGCAAAGTCCTGCTGGAAAGAAATTACACTTTCAAGTGGCTGTTGGCCAGGGCTGCCAGGTGTCATGTGTTGGATCCTGGAGCAGAATACTTGTGCAGACTGTCACTGTATCTGTAAAAGCTTCTCTGACTGTTCTTGGTGCAGGAGACACCAGCAGAGAAATGCAGCTGGGTGCACATGTGGCTTGTCACTCCTGCTTCCCAGGGGCTCATCCTGGGCTCCTGCCCTTGCTTCTAGCAAAGATCCCTGTTAAAGATTAAGACTGTCAGACTGAATATAAAACTAGGAAAGGGTAATTGGTGTTTGGAGCTCTTGGTGTGCTTGCAGCAGCTCTGCTGTATAAATTGCTTGCGGAACAATTTAGTCACGGCATCAGAGTTTTGCAACAGTGTGTTTTCTGTCTTGGTTTATATAAATGACATTCTTGGGCTGAGTGCAGGGGATTTCTCCTTGCAGGAGCCTGAGAAATTACCAGGAAAACTTCAAGCAATTGCAAAACATGGACATAATCACAGGCTTCTCTTATGGGATATGTGGCTCAGATGACAGGCTGGTGGGGGTCTCTCCTCCCTTCCTGTTTTCTTGATGAAAACCAAAAAACTACGGTAACTTCTCCAGAACTTAGCTGATGTTGGTTTGTGTGTTATCAGTGAACAGGGCAGGCTGTGTAAAATTAGAAATGCATTTCCCACTCACTTCCCACTTATACAAGGATGCTCAGGGAGAGTGAAGATGCATGCTGATTTACCATGGAAATTCATTTTTTTTCGTCCCAGCTGAGGAGTGCTTCATAGCCAGCCCCAGCCAGGCACACACGCTGTGTCAGGCAGGTCCCAGCCCGTTTTCTGGGATGATTGTGGAGTCCTGAGACTCCTCTGTTCAGAGGGACATGAAGCCTCGTGGCAGCATGGTGGGAGGCTGAGCATAGCAGCTGCCATGTGTGGTGGTGATGGTTGTGCAAGCTCCAGCCACAGTTTTAGTGACCTTGGCCTGATAAGTGAGTTAGAAGAGGCAGGGTAGCTGTGCACGCTCGCTCAGATATTAATGGCAGATGTCAAGGAAAGGTTTTGATTAAGAACCTTCTCTTCATCTGGGATCTTGCTCTTTCACAGACTGCAAGCTGGTGAATGGGCTGGTTGTGAAATCCCTCTTGGCAGCTGAGCAGCAGTGGATGCCCTTTCCTTCAGCAGCATTCCCCAGGTCACTGTCAGCTCAGTGGGGCAGGATGAGGCTGAGGTCACCAGTGCGGGCAGGGAGGGTCCTGACCCCGCTGAGGATGGGTTGCCTGCAGTTTCCATGTCCTTAGCAAGAGGCTGAGGTGAAGCAGAGCCTCCTGCTTGGCTTCATGGGTTTGTGGATTGTGTGACAGGTGCAGGTGTGGGGAGGATGGTTTGGGGGTCAGGGGGCCTTGTCTGTTGTCAGTCACCCCGGCAGCACACTGCAGCTGCCAGCAAGAGCACAGCAGGGTGGAGCAGCGCTCCTGAGAGGAGGATGAGCAGGAGCGTGGAAGGGGGCCATCTTCCACCTGGAATTAATTCCCAGCCTGTCCCTTTCCCTCAAGTGTTTGCACCTCCAGAAAGGTGCAAGAGTGCAGCTGGAAGGTCCTTTTCCCAGCAGGGCACACTGGATTTGAGCCCCCTGTCCAAGGACTGTAAGCTGGCAAAGGGCACCTCGCTCTTTCTCAGTGATCCTTTTGACTGCTCATATCTCATTGTCTACGGAGAAAACAGCACAAAAGAGCCAAGAAGCAGAAACTTTTTTGGTGCCATCATGGCTCTGGGTTTTACTTTCTTTTCTCAGTCTGCTCCAAGGTCAAGTTTCCAATCAAGTTAGTGCTTGCAGTAGCAGCAGCAGAGATTCCTCCTATGGAAGCACATGTGCTTGCAGAGGACTGTGGCATGTTTGCAGCTGGAGTAGTGGGTGGTCACGGAGATTTGTGGACCTGAGAAATACACAGCCACTCTTTTGCAAAGGAAAGGATTTTTTTTGGGAGCTAAAAACTTCGCCTTTATTCCTATGCTAGTGAAATCCACTCTGATTTGTTTCCAGCACTGGAGGCCTTATCTTGGGTCATGTTTATATTTTTCACCTCTTCCAGTTAATTCAGTTGCCTGTGTTTTCTCAGTGGAGAACTCCTACTTCTCTGTTTGTATTAGCTTTGCTGTCTTAGGATTACATTGGTCCAGAGAGCTTTGATACTCCAAGATAGGAGATGCACCAGCAAGATCAATTTCCAAAAGAAACATTATATGTAAGCAGTTCACCTGAATATCCAGGGAAGGAGTGATGCTGAGACATCAGGAGACTCTTGAAATGACCAAATAACCTGACTGTTTGCAGTCTCTTTCGAGGAATAGAAGGGGATTTGAGACATTCACATTGAAAAGATTGGGGTTTTTAGGTCTCTGCTCCATGCCAGGCAGTGCACACACCATCACAGCAAACAGCATTCAGCATGGCTGAAGGACATTAACTGACAGTAAATAGTAATTCCAGCGTGTTATATTTTAAGTGTCAGCATGACCAAGGAAGCAGGAGCTCCTCTTTGCTCTTGCAGGTGTTTTCATTCATTTTCCTGCTACAGAGACTATTTGGGAACAGAACTGGGAGTGAGGCAGAGCACTGCAATCACTTCCTTCAGCTGGTTCTTAGAAGAAGACATTTTTCTCGCCAGACTCAACCAGGATGATCATATCTATTGTTTCACTGAAACTTTTTTGGCTTTTGATTATTTTTGTTGCTCTTTTTAATCCATTGTCTCAGGGAAGGGAAATCTCTGGGCAGGAGCACTGCTTGAAGAAAAACCTCCTCAATTCCCTTTGATTTTGCACAGGAAAGAGTCTGTGATTTAGAGTGGGATGTGCCTTTTCTTTACGTGCTCCTTGGGGGAGTTAGACCTTTGGGTCTTATCTGTCATTCTTTCCCTCCTTATCCCACGTAGCAGTACCGGATGTGGGAAGTGGGGAGGAGGCGTAAGCTGTGGCATGATGAGCAAACCTGCTGAAGGTGCCTCTCTTATTCATGATGTAATGCTCCACTTTCTGTACTAAGCAGATGAAGGACCTGGCTTGCTCCTTGCTGTTGCAAGTGGTGGAAAAAGTTCCCCTGCTGCGGTACAGATCATATGTTTGTCTCATGAATAGGTCGCTGTGAGCCGGCTTTGCCCCGGCTGTCACACTGGTACCCTGGCTCCTCTCGCAGGTGAGGGACTGGCTCACAGGGTAGGTCCACACCGGGTAGAAAGTGCAGAAGTGCAGAACATGCAAAGTTGGTGCTGTAGCCTTTTCTGTTTATCAGTGAGGAGAGTTTCCTCTCGGATATCAGCCCTCTCGCTTAGCTCCGTGCCGGCAGACACAAGGATTGTAAAGTGAAACGGGGTTATCGGCAGGGAATTGACCCCACCCGCTTGCCTGGGCAGGAGGGAGCAGTGTTGGAGAGCAGGGCTGCCAGCCAGCAGCCAGTTTTGTATTTACAATTTAGCAAGTGGCTGTCAGTTTAAAACAAGGCTGATTGTGGCTGTTTCCTAAGCCAGGGACACACTCTGCTATGGGTGAGGGAAGCATACTGTGGCCCTGCTTTCAGTAGCACAAACTCATTCTTCTCTGTGCTTTCATCCCTGTCCTGCCAGGTCCCAGGCTCTGAGTTTGCAGCATAGTGCAGAGAGAATGGCATCTGGGCTGGACCAGAGGTGGGGAGAGCAAACCTGGGGAGAGGGGAAGAGGGAGATGATATCTGGGGACAGCGGAAAGGAATTGTTGGCTTTAGCATGTAACTTGTGAACAAATTCTTGCTTCCTTCTTAGTTATTGGTTATGATTACAGATCAAAAGTACAGCCCCAGGGAAAGCAGAGTAAGCAGAGTTGGCAACTTTGGTGTTATCAGCTGCAGGGTGGTGTTGTGGGCAGAGGTAGTTCCCAGGCAGATTCCTGGTGCTGGTTTTGTGGAGCTCTTGCAGAGGAGAAGAGAGGATTTGAAACCAGAACTTGGGTGCTGCTGGGCCCAGGATCTTCTGAGATCAGAGGATATGGGTGTGTTGGAGAAGCATGTGATTCGTGCAGCATATGAGGGATCCATGAGAGACCTCCTTGGAGCTGAGGTCTCTCTGTGTGGAGACAGCTTTCAAGACAGGAGAAGAACATAGATATGACTGGAAAATACTTTCAGGGAGAGAGTGTTAAAACCTGGCTGGCAGGCATTGGTGTATCTTTGTGAGATGGGAGAGAAGCAAGGCTTTTCTGGGGAACAGAAACCACCCCGTAAGTTAGAGGTTGCTCCTGGCTATCTCAGCAGAACCCCTCAATCTGACTGGGATGTTTTGGCATCAGCATGTCCTGTCCGATGGCAGCTGTGGGAGTCAGCCCTGCAAGGGTAGATGTGCCAAGTTGTCTTGTGCTGCCTGTGGGCAGATGGCTGTGCCTGCTGCACATCTCTGCCCTGGGAGGTACAGCAGGTCTGTGACTGTCTAGGGTGGGATCTGCCACGCTGCTCTCTCTGGAGCTGTCTGAGGGTATGGGGCTGCTCTGTCCCAGTGAGGCTCCAAGAGCTTTGAGAAGCTGGAAGTGAACCAGTTTGCTCTGCAACATCAGCCTGAGATTTTTCTCTTCTTTCTGTATTTCAGAAATTTCGACTCCCTCAGTAAAGAAAATGTGTATGAGAACAACAAGTTGGTAAGTAACTTCTAATGTTTTGCTTTTGGTTTAGTCTGTAACCTGACACCTTGCTTGTGTGATTTAGCAACAGAAACCCTGCAGACACTGTGTGCCAAGTGTGCTGTACTCAAACCCTTTGCCTTATTCTGCACCTCCTAACCTTCTCATTTGAACAGCAATGTCCAGACTGGTTGGCTGCTTGAAATCACCGTCAGACTGTTCACACTTCTTTGCTGGCCTGTTTCCAGTGGCAGCAGGAACTCAGACAGAGATGCTAGAGGTCAAAACATAGACATGTTGAGTGTGTGATGCTCCTGAGGGATAGAGCAGGAGCTGGGAGGTTGCTGGTATGAGAGAGGAAGCACAGGGAGTATCCCCCCACTTTGGTTCCTTCCTAGTACAGGGAGTCAAGGTGGAGACATCCTAAAACCTGATCCTGCCTGGACACTTCACTGCAGCATGGCACTGAAGTTTCTCATGTTCTTTCCATGAAGAAAGTAGAAGTTACACAGGCCAACCCCTCCTGCGCTGGATTCAAGCATGGGCTTAGTAACCCAAGGAAGGATTTTCCCCTCCCTTTCTCCATCACAAAAAGAGAGGCGGTGGATTATAATACTTCTCTTCCCTTGGCATCACTCCATGCAGCTTCATGGCTGCTTGGCAGGAGCTTGGGATGTGAATGAACCATGGCAGCTTACTGTTGTCTGGGCTGGAGGATTGACATCCTCTGACACAGTGAGCTGAGGTGAAGTGGTTCTTGCTGCTGGGAGAGCTAAACTTGTCCCTCCCTGGCTCCTTTGCTTCTGCTCCCCTTCATCCCTGGCCTCACCCACAGTGCCTGGGATGGAGCCCCTCTCCCGAGCTGGTGCTGCAGTGTGTGAGCAGTTAGTTTGGGGTTCAGCCCTGCCTGTTCTTCTCCTCGAGGTGAGATTCAGACCATGTGTTTTGCCCTGGAGGTTTGGAACTGGGAAGACATCAAGGCCCCTTTGCCATGGATGGGCATCCTGACTGGGGTTCTCTGGAGCCCTGAGTGTTGCTCTTTCCCTGGCTGGGCTGATGGTCTTGGCTCTGCCTGTCTCTGGGAAATGAGCTGTACGAGCTGCCTCCACTGCTTTTATTAATGAAAAGCTTCTTTGTGCCTCTCATAAAGACTTGCTCCCCTCCTTTGTCACAGTCTGTGTGTCGTCCCCCCCCCCCTTTCTTAGTTCCTTTTATGTCCTTTATTTTACTCTCTCTTTTTTTTTCCACCTGCTGTAAGATGACTTGACTAAGTTGAATTTTAACTGTTGGTATCCTGCTGCTTTGGTTCTGCTGTCATTGGGATTGACCCTCCATCTCCCTGTTGTCTCCTGGGCTGGCCTCCCCCATCAGACTACTCTCCATCCTAGCTCCTACACTTTCTTGCTCTGACTGCCCTTGGGATACGAGTGGGTCTGATTTCTCCCAGCACCATTTCTCTGCTGTTGTTCAGACTCTCCTTGATGCCTCACCATTCAAAAACTTCTTTTCAGGGGCTGTATTATGCAAATGTAAAAGGCTTGTTTGAGCTGCGATTTACCATATAAGGTCTTCTGCCAAGGAAGAATGTGTCACTTCTCAAGTGCCAAAAAAACAATCCCGAGCCCTAGAAAAATTTCAGTTGGTGGCAATTTTTGTTAAAGATTTCAAAAATACATAAAGAAGAGAAAGGTTTCTAGAGGCTTTGGATCCAGCTCTTTCAGTGCTGGTGGATGGTGGTGTGGTGCAGCAGATAGAGCCTGTGTCAGAAGGAGGCTGTGCCAGGCTGGCTCAAGTGGCCTCGAGTGTATCACTTTCCCACTTTGCATAGATGAGGCAGCAGTGGCACTTCCCTCCCTTGGAAAGCACTTGGAGCTGCACTGATGAAAAGCATAATGCAGAAATGATGTGTTGCTTCTTTCTTTTTGCTCTTCTACCTGGGCAGGTAGGTAGAGGAGAAGGGCAGCTGGACCCTGTTAGGTGGTGATTCTATTGGATTTCCAGCCAAGAGCAGTTCCCAGGAATATGAGGATGCTGTAGGCACATGGGACACCACATCCTAGTGCTGCTCTCTGCATTGCTCACCTGGTTCTGGCCAAACCTGTTGTGTGCATAGAACACACTCCTCTTTGTGGTCCAGGCAGCCCTTGCCTTGTTCTGTGCCTGTTGCATTGGTCTGACCTGTGGCACAGTGTGGCAGGAGGTGGCATGACCTATGTTCCCACTTTTCTGCACACCAGGAATGTCCAGCAAGAAAACTCCACCGGTCAGACCAGTTGTGCAGCCAGTGAATGGGGAACACTCCAAAGAATATATTAAATATCAGTTTACAAGACAGGCAAGTGCCAGACTGGGCTGGCAGCTGGGATGACACAGACGGAGGTAACTGGCTGAAAGCGTTTTTAATGTCAGCTCTGTTACATTTTTACTAGGATACCCAATGGAAAAAAATGGTAATTATCTTGCTGAAAAATAGTGGCTGTTTGTTTCTTCTAAGCAGGAGTGGTTGGCTTGTACACCAACACTGTGTGTGTCCATGCCAGAGGTCAGATTCAGAGGGTTTTAATAAATTCAAGTCTTCTGTTAACCCTTTCACTGTGGGCTTCAACAGTAGCCTTCTTTGTGCCTCTGGTCCTGGAAGTGCTGTTTTGCTTTGCTGTGTTGGCATTTCAAAGGGCGTGCTCCAAAGAGGGAGGGAAAGGATTTTTTCCTATAAGCTGGGAAGGAACAAGTCTGGAGAAAGTCCTTAGTAAAAACGTTACACTGAGTTGAGTGAGGGCAAAGTTCCTTCATGGGTGTTCCAATTTCTTTTTGGTCCTCTAATAAAGTCTCTTGTTCAGAGGCAAAAGAAAATGGCTTTTGCCTCCTTTACCTGACTTTGATCCTGCAGTTTCAAAGCAGAGAGCACCTCAAAGAGGAATATTTGCCCTGAATACATGTTAGGCAGCATGGAAATAGTTAAGCTGGAAGGGAGCTAGGTATCAGGAATTCTCCTGCATTATGCCTCTCTTCCCCCTTTCTGGTCTGGGAGAGAGGGGTCTCTCCTGCAGCCTAAGATTTCCCATTTTCAGATGGGTGAGAGCAGACAGTAGTAGAGAGGAAGCTTTAACATTTGCACAGCACTTGGATATGAAAGCTGCCTGCAAGCACCTACCAGCCCACCGTTAATTGGGGAGAGCTCCAGGTTGGGCTGGAAGCCTGGAAACGAGTCTGCCAGCCTGGACTGACACATTCCCTTCTGCCAGGCCTGGCTCTCTGCAGCTGTGCACTTCCAGACAGAGGCAGGCTGGAGGAAGAGCAGGGGAAGCCCAGGTGAGTTCCTGTGCAGTGAGCTATGGCCAGCTTGCCAGGCCAGATTTTTGGCTCCCTGCCTGGATTTCTCAAGGCAGTGGCTGGAAGCCACGACTCCGTTGGTTCTGGTTACGGGAGTACGATGTAGGAGTTAAACTGGTGCAGCTGTTCCCCTGTACAGTTATTATTTGAGTGGGGCTGTTTGCAGTGCACTTTCTTACTTCTGATGAGAAGCAGCTCTGCTGTCTGGGCTGGACAAGACCCTTTTTTTTTTTCCCCCTTCCTTCTCCAGGCATTTCGAGTGGCGGAGGAGGAGCTGGGGATCCCAGCCTTGCTGGATGCAGAGGATATGGTTGCTCTGAAGGTACCAGACAGGCTGAGCATCCTCACCTATGTTTCCCAGTATTATAACTACTTCCATGGACGGTCTCCTAGTAAGTACCATATTCCCTGGAGGGATGGGAAGGATCAGGGCTTCATTTCGTGCTTTCCCTTGCCTCCTAACAGGCTTGCAAAAGCACAATAGACTGCACAGAGGCCTTTTTGGTTCCAGAACTATTTCAGTGGGGGATCTGAACTCTTTGTACACCAGCCTGCAGTTGTACCAGTGCTTTTGGAAGGGTACAGGGCCATGTCTTGTCTTTAAAACTGCTGTCTTAAAATTTAAGACACAGCCTAAAAATTCATATGGTCCAGCCAGACAGGAGCACTGGAGATTCCTCTCCATGGTCCCTACTTCAGCTTTCCTTTCTCAAGCACCTCCACCCCTGTTCCAGTCTTTGCCACACTGGAGGGCTGGTGAGAACATGGAGTCAGACAAGGCTGAGCTTGTCTGTGGGGCTGTGCCAATGTAACAATGTCAGTGGTAGTGCTTGTGCAGCACAGCATTAATGATGGAAGGAAGAAGAAAATTATCACCTTAACTGGCATAATTGTGGTAGCAATTCTGTCAAACATAAAACAGGCCACAGAGCTGCCAAGGCATTATATTCACGTACTGGAGAGTTTATCTGGGCTCGCAGGAGCATTATTGTAGTCTTGGTTTATATTTGGCTTTAAGCTCATCCAAAATGAAATAATATGATAAACCAATTTCACAGGTTCCTCCAGAGGAAACTTTAGAAAGTGGGACATGAATTACTTAACTTGTTAAGGTGAATCTAAATGGAGAGATATGTAGTGAAAATGTCCTACATCTTGGAAAGAAAGGACAGTTCACTCAGTTAACGTTACTGTCTAAACTCTTCCCCCTTCTCCATCTCTTTACACATTTAAGTATGCTTTTTGTCTCCCTCCACAACGTCTTCCCTCTTCCCTCTCCATTTTTTATTTCTTGTTTGAAAAGCATTCTGATTGAAGTCAAACAGATTCCATCGTGTTTGTGCCAAGTGGTGAGAATCTGGGTCAGGTTGGGGTCTTTGCTCCCTCCCCCTCAGCATCTTGCCTACCACATCATCAAGCACAGCACATTTTTATACTCTCTCGTGTCCCACAAAACACTTTGGTTGCATTCCTGCTGCTGGGGTGAATGTGTGTGTCTGAAAGTGAGCCCAGCCTGGAATGTGCCCTCTGACACCAAGAAGAGTCACAGAATCACAGCCGTGCCCTTCGAATGGGTTCCGGCAGGACCATGAAATAAGCAGGACACAGGAGGACAGAGAGGGGGAGCAGGCAAGATTTTAACTGAGGTCGTGCATTTATGGAAGAACAGAGCTGAAGCCACCCATCGTTGTGCTGGGCTTTGGGAATTCAATAAATGGCACAAGTGGGAAGTGAGGGGGCAGCCCAAGCCTGAACTGTTTACTGGGTCAGCTGTCACCAGCCCCCTCTGGTCACTGTGGTGGGAGCCCTGGGTGTTTATTTGGATAGCTGGCTTTCTTGAGGGGAGACTGCTGGGAACTGGGCTCCCTCTCTGCTTCCTGCCCAGACTCTCTCTGTGTTTACTGAGAAGGGTATAATCTCTTTTCAGATGGGTGCCCACTCAATTGGTCGCTCTTGAAGTGAAGCTGTGGCTCAAATATCCCACAAGGAGCACAGAGACATCTCATTCAGAATAGGAATTGGTGCAAAAATAACATCCCTGTGAGACAGTTGGGGGGGGGCGTCCTGTCTGTAAAAACTTGGCATGAAGCCTCATTTCCCAGGGAAGTCTCCCTGCACTTCTGAGGGCACAGGGCATCATTCCTTGCTTGACTGAAGTGTGTTGGAGATTCTCTTTTCTCCACCTGTAGTGAATTTTGAGGGGTTTTATTTCATCTGCAAAGAGAATTGAGTGTTTTCAGGCTGCCTGTGGCAAGTCAGCACCACTATGGCACTCTTTATAGAATTACTCCTAAACCCACGAGTTCTCCTTATGTTCCCTTAAAATCTTCCCTTCTCCTATTCTTCCAGTTGGAGGCATGGCTGGAATTAAGCGTCCTTCCTCTGAACCTCCGGAGCAGCATCCTGGGAAGAAAACTGTTCCAGAGCCTCCTAAACCAGTGCCACCAAAAATGCCTCCTGCCCACCCACCAGCCAGAGCTAAGCCAAAGGAAACCTCTCCAGTTACCACAGTAAGAAATGTGGTTTTGGGTGTTGTTTATAGCTTAAATCTGTTCAGTGAGATATAGAGTATTAGGCTAGTTCAAGGCTCCTAGTGGTAAGGACTTAGTCTAAATTTTCTGCTCACTATGAGGGATTTAATCCAGAGGTCTGGTTACTGCACAGGTTGAGGTGGGAGTCACTGGAAAACTATCAGCCACCTGGGGTTCATCTAGTGGTGAACAGGACATGGTTGTCTTAGGACATGGATATGCTGTTCCTAGATATTGGGGCTGGAGATTTTTAATGGATGTGGTATTTTTGCTAGAAAACATTGATTCAATTCTTGGAAACAGTTTCAAAGCAGAGTAGGGATGAAAACAGGGCAGAAGAAGGGAAGCCTTTTCTTAGCTAATTTAGATCAGAGACCTTTGCACTTCATTTTCCTACAGGCAGACAGGACACCCTGGTCCTCTGGCTTTGTGGGAACATATTCCCCATACTCTGTCCTTCTGAGGGCCATTCCACTGGCTGTAGGGAGCAGGGATTTCGTGGACATCACTTCTCTGCCCTCTGTGCATGCCAAACGCTTGTCTGCCAGGGAGATTTGTAGCTGTATGTGGGGCCATGGTGCTGCCTGCTCACCCACTGCCTCTCCCCACAGAAAAGGGTCCTGGCAGAGAGCGGGAATGTCCCCAGCAGCAGCTGTGGGGTCTGTGGGAAACATGTGCACCTGGTGCAGCGCTACTTGGTCGATGGGAAGCTCTATCACAGGAACTGCTTCAGGTACAGCAGCTCATCAAAGCTGGGGCACAGCCCTGTGGGTCGCAGAGGGGCAGCCTGGATCTTTTGGGACTGGAGAGAGTGGTGTGGGACATTTTTTACGAAGTGGAGGCAACCTGGGCTTGCTCTTGACCTGTGCATAAGGGAAACTCTCTGCACAGGTCTGTTTTCACCCACACCTTTCCTACTTGAGGCTGTGCTATGAACAGCTCCTGTTCTGGTGCCTGAGGAATGTGCACACAGGGTCTTCTCCTTGCCGGTGTGGTACCTTTTCTCCGTGTGCTGATGGGGGGTTGTGCCTGCACTTTTAGCTGTGTGTCAGTGGCCTCCCAGCACTCTGGAGGATGTTTTCTGATACTTTTGTATCCACAGGTGCAGGCAGTGTTGGAACTTGCTTCTTCCTGGAAGCTACAAAGCTGGGCCTGAGCCTGGTACGTTCATCTGTACCAGCCACCAGCAGCCAGACAATGTCCAGATCTCTGGTCTCCACAGCACTGGGAAGAAACCTGAGAGTACCCCAGCCCCTACTGCTGCCAGGGCGTTCCAGAAAGCAGCAGAACCCAAGAAACCAGAGCAGGTGTTGAAGAAACCCAGCCAGGAAGGCCTCACTAATTCAACCAAGCCATCTGTTTCATCTTCTGGAAGTTCTGGCTTCAGAAGTGTAAATACTCCATGGTCCTCTTCAGCTGTAAATAAATCAGATGACTGCAAAGGTACCTCGTTGGGGAACAAAACAGATCCCCGTGGAGGTACCCCAGCAGGGCCTCCTTGGACAACCTCTACAACAAAAACACAGCAAGCCCGGGAAAATTTTTTTCGGTCATTGGAGTCCTCCAGCAATAAAAGTTCTGACACTCAAAAACAAGCCCAGTCTCCTCATGGCCCTGACAAAACTGCCCCTGCCAAAACCACTGCTGAGGTCAGTCGAGTGAATGCTGGGAAGGATCAGGCACGTAACAATATTATGCAGGCTCTGGCTGGATCAAACACTTCTCCAAGCAGGCCAGGAGGACTCAGTTCCACTGGCTCCTCAGCATCCAGCAGGTAAGCACTGTTTATCTTTCTCTTTTTACTGCTAAGATGTTCCTTCGGATAATTTGGAGAAGTCCTTGCATCTTTCTTCCCTTTGTCCTGACTGCTGTTGTGGTTCAGATTTAAAGACATGTAGAGGGACACATACAAATCTTTGGAAAGACCTAAAAAGCTCTATCCCTTCAAAAAAGACTCTCTAGGCTGTTCTTTTTTGCAGTGGCAAGTTTTCTCCCGCCAGTTCTCAGAGTCCAGCTCCAAAAGCACAGTCTGGCAAAACAGGGTACACAGCACCAAAGCAGGACAAGATTACAGACCCTCTGCCCAAGAACCAGGCTCCCAGCAAACCTGTTGACTCTCTGCACAAGCCAGAGTCAAAAAGCAACAAAGGTGAGGATGATTTACACACAGCTCTGCCTGGACATAACATGCCAACTTTATGCCTTCCTCTTGGACCAGCACAGCAAATGTGTCTGTCTGTACCATCACATAAGGGTTGTGGGGCTCAAGAGTTGTGGGGCTCAACACACCTCCATTTGTCCCTGTGGAATTTCTCCTTCTAGTACTGGTGAGTTTTACTGCTCTGAGGACCTCCAGGTATTTGAAGTTGTACTTGCTGTCATCAAACATTGGGATCCTGGTGGCTTTCAGAGGTTTAGGTAGACTTTCCCAGATGGGAGACCTTACCAGAACTTTGTGATAATGTTTTGATTGCAGTTGGGGCTCACTCAGCCTCTTTGTCTGTTTTGAACCAAGCTTCCACCGTGGTGACTGAGCAGTGGGCCAAGGGATGATATTCTGGGGATTCCCAGTGTCTCAAGCACCTCCAGGTGGCTGTCTTTTTTTGGGCCAGAAGCACTATCTCTCTGCAGTTTGCTGTGCCTCTATGGGGTTTTTTTGTCTGTCACACTGCCCCAGCCTTTGGTCTCTGAGATCTGAGCTGTTTGTGTTGTATTGCTGTTGAACATGCCTGTTCATTTACTCTGTGTCTGTATTTCTGTGGATGCACAGATTTTAAGGCATTTGAACTGAAAGGAACAAAGTGCCACCAAGATGATTTACTACATACTGTATCTGAATCCGTCCATGTTAAACTTGTTGAGCTGGTGCTGGTTTGCTGCAGCAACATCATAATATCTGCCCCAGTGCATGGTGTATCTCCTAAGATTCTCCTGAGACTCAAATCCAGCTTGTTTCTTTTTATTGGATCTGATATTATGTTGCTGTGTTCCTTTCTTCAGGAAGCACAAATGTTGGTGAAGACAAGTCTGAGAGCCCAGCAGACTGGAGATCTCGGCTGAAGCCTGTAGCCAACAAGTGAGTGTCTTGGAGATGAAGGGTCTCCATGACAAGTGAATGGGGATGTCCATGCCTGCATCTGTATTTGTTGCTGCAGGTCTGTGTGCACATAGGAGGGAAGAGCTACTGTGTTTTAGTGCTTCTGTTTTCAGTAATTAATGAAAAACACAAAGGCTTTCATTTCTGGGGAGGGAAAGCATATTTCAAATTGCTGGACTCTGATTAGAAAAGTGTGACCATGCCAGATGGAGATCCAGCACAGGATGTCCAGAACTCTTCCTGTGAACCATTCTGCAAGGGGGATGGTTTCCTACCTTTGTCTTTCTTCTTTGCAGAGACCAAGGTGGCTCTAAGAAACCTACTGATAACTCCCAAGCGGGAACAGGGAGCCCAGCACACAAGGAGACAAAGCCAAGTCCATTAGTTGTCCCACCAGCAAAGCAGGACTCTGGTATGAAGGATAAAAGCTTTGCCTTCATTTTGCTAATCAGGCAGGGGACAGGCACTAGTGCTGCAAGGCACATGTGAAGAACATGTTGGTGAATACTGTGCCTTGCTTTCAGGGATCTTTGCTCTCTGCACCTGCTTTGGCCCTGGTGCCTTTGTTTGGAGAACCATCTTTCCCCAAGGAGAGGGACTCAGTCTTCACAGGGTGCCATTCTGTGAGACAGTCAGCAAGATTTCACTTTCTCTTGCATGATTATGTAATGGTGGGAAATCTTGGTGATGTTTCCCAACTGTCTATTCTTCTCCCAACTGTTTATTCTCCTCTTCTCTTACTCTGCCCTTGTCATCAGTGCTTTTTCCCTGTTTACTTTGGGCTTATGCCCTACATTATCACGAAGAGAGGAGAACTAGTACTAGAAATGGAGTTGGCTAGTGATGAGTCCCAGAGGTATTGAGCAATAGAGGAATTTTTTATGAGATGGGGGTTGAAATTTTTTACCCAAAACCTCTCTGTGCTTCTTAATCCAGCTTCCTCTGGTGGATTCGTAAAGAAGTTGTTGATCCCCAGCTCAGATCTTATCAAGAGCTGTCAGAATTCAAAAGGAGACTGGAAAGATCCTGGGGGCTCTACCAAGAAGGAGGAACATGGCAACCAGTTGAAGACAAGCACCATTACAAGTAAGATCTCTTCTGCCTACTGAACAGCCCTCTCTCCTCTGCACTGTCAAGGAACAGCCTGACTGGTCTCTGTGGGAGATGTGTCCCTGAGTTTTCTGTGGCTAATCCTGTGGCTGTTGTCATGAGGGGAAAATCTGTGCAATTAATTCTTATTAGCCAGCTTGGCCTAAAAGCAGGAAGCAGCAAGGCCAGAGAATTCAGTGGGAAAGGAAGAAATTAAAATAGGGATTTGTCAAGGTCACTGCCCTGTCATTCTTTAGACTCAATGCTATGAAGAGGACCATCTCCTAATTTGGGGAACTGAGATCTACTTGATGTCTCTGTTCCTCTTCAGTTGAGTGGCTTTGGGAAATAAAAGGAATGCAGAGAACTGTCAGCCAGAGACTTCAGCTGGCAGGACCCACAGCAGCAGGAGCCAAGACTGCTGTTTCTTAGACTTTCAAAGATGTCCTGACCAGTTCTGACCAGTTTGTCCCTACTCATAATCCAGTTCCTTACCCCTGTGTGCTCAACCACAGCTTCACTGTGCACCTCTCCTCCATTGCCCACTTGTCCTTGCTCCATCATATCCCACCACTACGCTAATGAAATTTTCTGGAACTAACCTCATGTTTGCTGCTGTCCTGCTTGCTCAGCCTCTTTCCCTCCCCTTTCCTTACCCAATCTATCTCTGTCTTATCTATCTGAAGTAGAAGATCCTCACACCATGGCTCAGCCCTGTCCCTGATGTTTGTCTTGGAGCAAGCAGGATGGGTCCCAATGGCTTGGTGGCCTCATGCTTTGGTTTGTTAGCTGGTTCCAGCATTGTCCTTTAGCCAGGACCTCTGACAGCTACAAAGCATTCAAACTCCAGTTGTCTTTTTTTAAAATTTTAGTGTGCCTCCTTTGCCATGATTTTCCTAAAACTTTCCATCTCTTTTTTTCCTTGGGCTCAGCCACAAAGTTCAGCATTAGTCTCTCCCAGGAAGTGAGCTGTTAAGATAAGGGAGGCCAGGGTTTATATCAATCTTTCTGAAGCTTAATGTTTCCACTGGGGAAAGCTTAATGTTTCCACTGGGGAGTGCCACTCTGGGAAACTTTCCCAGCAGTCTCCCCCCACCTTTTCATGTCCAAGTCTGCCATCTGAAAGGCTGGTCTGCTGCTGCTGTCACTGAGCACACTGGATTAAGGGCAGACTGTTGCTCCTCTGTGTAGGTGTTTTACCTCAGCACTCAGAGAGCTGCTGTTCCTGCCCTTAGTCCTGGTGGTTGTGTGGGGCTGTGGATGATGAGCATTTCTGCAGATAATTCATTTCCTTTGTTGTAGGTGGTGTTTTCTGTTGAGAAAGGAGGCCCCACGGTTTTCTTGCCAACTGTCCTACTTCCAGTTTGCTGGCAAGCAGCCAACTCATCCTGTGTCTGTCGAGCCAGAACTTGAGGATATCAGGGGATATCAGACCCTGAGATGGTCAGAGAGTGTCATTTTACTGGTTCTTCCCCTCCAATGACCTTGGTCTTCTCATGATCACTGGTGCAGCTTTCTGCCTTGGTTGGAGGTGCTGCAGAGGTCACTTGGAAGGAGCCTGGAGATGCAGGGCTGAGCTGGGAGAGGAAATTGTTGCTCAGGCAAACAGCTCGTGGCAGGCCAGGTCCCTCTTGGAGGAATCTTTAAGAGAAGTGTGAGTCACAGGTAGTTTATGGGGCAGCAAAACAGCAGCATCCAGAGGGAAGAGATCTCTGACAGAGGCCAACAGTTCAGGGACAACACAGCCATGTCCAGCATCTTCTCCTTTTGCATTCTTCCTAAGAAAGTGCAATAGAGCAAGGGTTGAGCAATTGGAGAGCTGTCCTTGAGCTCTTCCTCAGTTGCCAGAGACTCTCATGAGGCTCCCCTAGTCTGTCTGTCCTGTCTTTCTCCTTGTGTGTGCAGAGCCTGCACTGCTGCTGCCTTTCTTACAGCTGTGTTCTTTTGAAAATTAGAGTTTTCCTTCGTTATCACATCATCCACGTACGCCTCTGTTCTCTCTCTGTGGTAATTATCCAGCCCAGCCCCTTGGGTATCCAAATACCTCACACTCTTCTGTAGTTATCCTTGCAGCACAGTTGGGCAGAGGAAGCTGAGGCACAGTGGAACAAATACATATTGCTTAAGGATTGATTTTAATAGGTGTCCAGGGCCTAAATAATGCTGTGTAGTGGGGCCTAAGGGACTTCTCACCTAGGAAGTGTTTTGTGGGAGGAATTGAACCTTAGTTTCCTGAGACCTATGCTGAGGTACCCTAGACCATCTTTGTTTCATCAGTATTTACTGATACTTCCTTGTGAAAGAGCACTAGAGGGACATTTTAAAGTATATCCTGGTGTTTCCTGTGGCAGTAACCCAGCTTTTCTGTGCTATCCTCTGGAAGCTTAATAAGGGGTGGGTTTTGCCACAAGAAATATCTTTGGGTTGTAACAAGGTAGTGAATGAATGTGAAAGTCCATATTCTTGGGTGGAAGTTCCAAAGTCACACCTGAATTAGGTGACTGCCTATACCCTGGGGTTGAAAGCAGCACCCTGTGAGTAGGGGATATCTGAGTGACAAGCCACAAGGAGTAAATCAGGCTGTGAGAACACACCTCTCACCTTGGTCAGGCGTGCAGATGCATGTGTGTCACCTGTGACCTCTGCTGGATGGCTGGGACTTGTTGTGCTCTGCTGGTGTAGGCACTGCCCCACACCATAAAATTATTTAAAGGTTGTTTTGATGTTCTTTGTTTGATTTTTTTTTTCTCCCTTCTAGTTAAATTCCCTGCTCCAAAAAGCAAATATGAGCCTCAAGTGGTGTCCCCAACCAAGGTATGGCTGTAAACCAGGTGCGAGGGGAGCAGGCTGGGGTTGTTTGGTATCCTTCTGGAGTGCTTGCCCAGATATATCTAAGTTTGTCTTACTGGGAAGATTTATTTGGACTCCCAGGGAAAGGGTGAAAGGCTCTGGGGCAGAAACAAGATGGAGAGGCTGCTGGTTATCTCCTATGCAGGGAGACAGTAGAAGCTGGAATGAGACAGAGCCAAACAAAATTATGGCAGACGTTGTGTCCCCGAACAAAGGAGGGAGAATTCTGTGGACTGACAGGTGTGGGTAGAGTTATCACTCACAGCAAACGTATTGCAGTGCTGTAGTGTTGCAGTGGCCACCACTCTCTTGTGAGCAGCCAGCTCTGCATCTCTGCTGGCTTGGCTCTTGCAGGATGTGGCTCTGCACTTGGGCTCCTTATGCCTCTTCCCATCTCTGTTGGGGCTGTGACCTCAGAGGGGGTTCTGAGGGCACTGAGCTGTATTCAGTCCTACATTTACTCTCCTAGCTGCACCCAGACTACATGCCTGAGGATAAAATCCAGGAGAAGGTGTGTGACATTGAGAAGCAGCTGGATGAGCTGGAGTTGAAAGGAGTGGATCTGGAGAAGCAGCTGCGTGCCTGTGAGGGAGGTAAAGGAGACCATGAGCCAGCTCTATCATGGTGGGGAGGTGTGAGGCTCATGTCCTACCATGGGCACTCTTGGCTCCATTTTTAAGAGCTCAAGCTACATGTGAGACAACAGATTGCCAGAGGTACCTAGTGTAGAAAGATAAAGCCCTGGGAATTTTAAACCTTCTCTGACTGTTTCATAACCTGAGCTTTGAGCAAGGTCTTATGTTAATTTGGTTGAGGACCAGAGAGTTTTGGGAGTGGAAGGCCACTACTGATCTGGCTTTTGGATCCCAAGCCAGGCTGGCTGTCGTGGCTGGCTCTGGTTTCACAGGGCTTAGTGGGTTCATGCAGAAGGGCAGAGTTGAGGCAGCCATGTGGAAGATGAGCTGGGTGTCCTGTAGCAGAGTATCTGTGAGCAGCTTCCTTGAATTCCCAGGGAGTGACCTGCATCCCTTGTACCTAGGAGTTTACCTGTTGTCACTTGAGGTTGCCTGTGGCTCATATAACTCATCCAAGGCTCTCCCTCAAGGGATTGTATGTTTGAGCCAGGGGAGCTGAACTGCAGCTTCTGGAATCTTGCCCTTTGTCTCCTTTGCAGATGAATCCGAGGATGCCCTTATGGTGGATTGGTTCAAACTGATCCATGAGAAACAGCTGTTGCTCAGACAGGAATCAGAACTGATGTACAAGTGAGTACAACTAGAAATTCACCTGTCTGCTTGTGCACTTCACCTGTGAGCAGTGAACAGGAGGGAGTGTGGCAGCCCAAAAAAATGCTGTGCCAATTGGTGGGATGAGGAGGGTTGAGGATGCCCCTGGGAGAACTGCTGGCAGTATTAGCTGATGGGCCTTTGAGCACCCAGGGTCTGTGAAGAGCTTGTGTGGAGGGAAACTTCACAAATGTGATGGAGGAAGATTTCCTCTGACCCACCAGCCCCTGTCCAGGTTGTGGGCAATACAAGTTGGGACTTTAGCATGGTATGAGAAGGGTCCAGCCCTGGGGCATGGTGAGGCAGGAGCTCATTACTTCTGTCATTCCTTCCAGGATGAAGCAGCAGGAGCTGGAAGAGCAGCAGTGGAATATTGAGATGGAACTGCGACGCCTCATGAGCAAGCCAGGTGGGAGTCTTGCTGGCCCCAGGCTGTGTGGATCCCTCCACATCCCACAGTCCTGGGATGTTCTTCAGATCTGAATGGCACTGCCTGGGATTGCACTTGCATTGTGGGGTGTCCCCTGACTGTGCTGTCGAGCTGTCAGGTGCAGACTCCCTGTAACATCCAACCCACCTCTGCTTTCCAAGGGAATGTAGGATGCACCTCTGAGTGTGAGGATAATAAAATTAGACTTGCTGGAGCAGTGGGGAGGCACAGTGGGGAGGTGCTGCCTGTAGCTGTGAGATGGGCTTTCCTTGTCTTTTGCAGAAGAACTGAAGACAACCAGGGAGAAGGAGCGAGAGAAGGAGCTTCTGGAGTCGTACCTAAACACGGTCAATGATCGGAATAATATTGTGGAGTGCCTGGATGAGGACAGACTCAGGTGAGGGCCCTTGGATGGTGGGAAATGAGCCAACACTAGGAATGATTTTCATTATATTTCTGCTGCTGCCCAGACTGTAGGGATGGATGAATGGCTGTAGTCCAGACTTCTGCTCCATGAGAGGTGGGTGGTCACCTGTCACCAACCATCTTGCCCTAAATGCTGCTGTCTTTGGCAGCTGTTGGAAAGAGATCAGGACTGCAGCCCTGTTCAGTGTTCTCTCAAGCTAAAGCTGCTGTTAGAACAAGGGCCATGAAAATGTAGAAGGTGGGGGAAGAGAGGGAGAGGCTGAAGATGAGTAGGCTGGAAGCAGTATGGGAGCTGCAGGAAGACTCTGGGAACATGAAGCCAGGAATGTGTTCGTCTGCTGCAGCAACTGAAGGAACAACTGTAGCCAAGAGCTGGATCCTTCCCAAGTTCAAAGGAAGACTGCTGTGTCAAGTAGCTGGATTTGTGCCTCCTGATGCTGAGAGCAGCCTCCATTTCCTGACCTCAGGGCACCAACTCCAGCTCCTGGATTCTAGTAATGCCCAGGCCCAAGGAAGTGATAGCAGTGTGCTTGTCCCCATTGCAATGAGCACCTCCATAGCACCCTGGGCTACTGGTGTCTCAACCTTCATTCATCTCCTCGGGTGTGGTGGTGCCTCACCACTCCATGAACTCAGATGATTCACAGGCCAGCTGGGAGAAGGCCTGGAAATCCCCACACAGGCTCTTGCTTTCAAGGGAAGCAGATGCAATTTGCTAATGTCCAGGACTCTAACTGTTGGGGTTTTTTCCTGCACCCTTCTCAGGGTATGCCGTGGAGGTTGGGGGAATAACAGCAGTCACTGGGGGAATAACAGCAGTCTTTGTGTGGTTTTTGGTGTCTAACACCTTGTCATGAACACAGCAAAGTTTTCTAATACCGTGCTGTTCCATTTCAGGGAGCTAGAGGAGGACCAGATGTTGGCAGACATGATCCAGAAGTTGGGTAAGGGCCCTTTGTACTCCTACAGAGCAGCACTGGGGGGCACTGGAGCTGTGGGTATCAACCTGCTCTGTGTCTACTCCCTCTCCTGCAGATGGATCTTTTGAGAGCCAGGAGCCAAAGAGGAAGGAGAACAAGTTCCGCTTGTCCAAAATATGGAAGCAGAAAAATAAGAGTAAAGCTCAGGAGTGATGCTCCTTTGCCCAGCAGCTCAGAGAGGCCCGTCAGAGGTGTGGTCCTTCCTTCAGTCCTGCTTTCCTGGAGCTGTGCAGGACTTTGCTGAGGCTCCTCTGCTCCCTGACATGGAGACTGCAGGTTTGAGGACCAAAGGGATGGTGTGAATCCCCTTTGACCCTGGTATGGGGCCCAAGGACACCTTTCCCAGAAGATGGACTTTTAAGACTATTTTCCTTCTTTGCCTCTAGCTCAGAGCTGGCTTCAGCCCTGTTGGCAGCTCAGGAGGGCAGAGCTCAGTTTGCCCATCCAGCGCTTGGGGTCATTACAGTCCTGAATGCAGGAGTGTGGCCCTGCATGGCACCCCACAGTGCCCCACTCCTGTCACCCAGGGTTTCACCCAGGACGCTTTGCTGGTCTGTGGAAGGGCCATTGTCCCTCCCTCCCTGCCTGTGCTGTGGCTCTTTGGCCAGCATCAGAGATGCAGAGAGGGAGATGCTGTGGGGCAAGAAGGATTGAGGGTCTCCCCATTATCACACCAGTGCAAACTGGAGCTGCAGCCCCCTCAGCCTGGGGGGGAGCAGAGAGCAGAACCACCTCTGTATCTGTGGAGTGGGATGTCCTCGACCCACAGCAATTTCAGCAATAGTGATTTGTTTCCAGACCTCCTCTTGGGAGTTGCTGTAGGCTGATTTCTCAAAGCCATGAGGGGTTGCTCACTGCTTTGTTCCCTCTGTGGGGGAGGTTTGTAGGTACCTTATTTCACTGACTGCACATTGAAGCAGGATTTTCATTGTCTGTGGCCCATCCTGAAGAAAATGAACAGAACTCTTCTTTTAATAACCTGGTGCTAACTGGGAGCAGAATGGAATTAACAAGTTTGTCTCAGCCATGAGTCTTCTGCATGGGACCAATATTTCAATGCCTGAGGCTCTGTCCCTGGACAGCCAGCGCCCTCAAGGGGTGCTGTGGATCACCTGGGTGAGACCAGGAGTGTAGGAGCAGGTCCTGGCCTCTTGGCAGTGAGTCTTTCTACTCTTCCCTCAGTCCAGTGTCTGCAGCCAGGCACCTGCCCTGTGTGGTATCACCCTCTCTCTTCCCACTCAACCTGGGGAGCAACGATGGAGACAGTCATGGAAAGATCAGATTAATTCGCGATGCCTCTAGCTCTGGTATGCGTGGACTTCCCTCCTGCCTCCCAGGCAGGTATTTTGAGGTTTCTGCGGGTCCTGTTCCCCAGCAGGGCCAGGGATTTTGCACGGAGGAGGTTTGCTCCCGCTGTGCCGCTGGCAGAGCAGAGGCGATGCGTCCCTTTCCCACGAGGTGGCAGTGGGACTCTCCATCCCGGGCAGGGATGTGCTCGGGGTGGGACTCGGTGCCCGAGGGAGTTCCTGGTGCCCACAGTGTGTGCCATGTGTGTACAAGTGGTGGGACACCCCGTACCTGCATATGCTTTTGCCCAATAAAGAACTGCTGGAGCAAATCTTAGCATCCCAGTGTGATTTTGGGATACTGGATATGGACTGCTGTGGTTGCTGTGAGCACTAACAATCCCTCTCTGAGGCTTGGCATAGCTGTGATGGAGCAGCTCCCCTGCCTAGAGCCTGCAGGCCACCTGCACGTCCTGAGAGAGGAGCAGCAGCACCGAGGGGTTTGTCACTGATTTTGTTTAAGGGTCAAACTACCCCCGGCTCTCAGGTAAGTTTATTTACCCCCTTGCTGCTTTAGTATCATGCATATCCCAAAGCCTGTGGGGTCCCACCCCGGCCAGTGGGATGTGGGAGAGACAAGAGGCAGAGCTTTGTTCTGCCAGAGCTGTACTGTGGCACCGGTGACACAAATGGCAGAACTGTGGTGTCATCAGGTAAAACACTGATGGAGGCTCTGTCACCACACTCTGCTCAATGTTAGCCTGTGCTCACCCAGAGGGTGGTTTGGGGGTACATGCTGACCACAAGGGCTGGCATGCTGTGCCTTGTCACCCTGGGTTGCTTGTTGGGAAGCTCACTCTTTCTGTGTGTAAACGTGAGGGGAGGGAGGAGAGCCCTTCTTTCAGTCCTGGGCAGTAGCAGCAAATCCCCAGAACTAAACCTGCCTTTGTGGGCTGCCAGCTGAGAGGAAGGGAGCTGAAACCACCTCTGCTGCAGGAAAGAAATACCCCTCCTGATGAGTGGGTGCCTTCCTACAGCTGTCCCAGGCTGTCATTATTGCTGGGCTTTCATCTTTTCAGGCTCAGATTCCCCAGGCTTGAGAAGTTTAGTCTGCATGGATTTGGCAGGTGGTAGCATCGGCCAAACTCATCCAATCCTTCCCTCTTGAGGAGATAAGGGGCAGTTTAACATTCACCCATCTTGAAGGCAGGCTGGAAATGGGCCTATGCAGGAATGTGATCAACAAGGTGCTTAAACAATAATCCCAGGGGCCTGTGCTGGCAATAGTGCACGGTTGGACCTGCTGTAGGGTTTGCTTTTGTGAGAAGGGCTTACAGCAGGTACTCATTCACCTGCTAGCTGTGTGCTTACCTGCCTCCAAGAAAAGGTTTTGAAGGGAAAACTTTGCTGCCTCTCCCATCTGGAGTCTGTTGGAGATGGTAACCGTGGTCTAGAGAATATTTAAAAGGTGTAAGTGGTCTCTAGGTAGAGAAATACTGAGAACTGAAGACAGGACCCCAACGTGCCTCACCACACCAGGAGGAACAGGAGGTGATGGGCTGCTGTGAGGCTGACTGCAAGACTGACCTCAATTATTTCTACACCAAAGATGAGTGGATAAATAGTGGAGTAATGATCCAAACACACTCTGCCTGGTGTCCCAAACCTTTGTCTGTATTGATGGAACTCTCCCTCGTCATGGGCAGGGTCTACCAGTACCAAGCCCTGTACAGCCTGGCACAGCCCCACAGCTCCTGCACACCCTGACAACTGCTAGTTGTGAGCATGAGGACAACACAGTTTGTTCCTCCTTCCTCTGCCTTGAATTTGGGACTCACAGGATTTGTAATTCCAGCATTCTCTTTAATTCAGTGCTCGAAACAAGCCCTAGAACTAAGCTGCTGGCTAAGGTGGAGAAAGGAATGGCTTTTCTCCAGCTGGCTGCTTTCAGCTGAGCCGATTCCCCCACCTGACCCCCGTTTGCTCTCCTGGCACAAGCAGCTTTGCTCACCCTGTGGAAGTGCTTCAGAGGGCTAAGCAAGAGGATTTGGCCTTGGGTCTGAGCAGGGAGGGGGGTGTTGGGAAACCAGCTCTCGGCTGCCTCTCCATATCGGTCACCCCTGAGTAATTAGGCAATCCAGGCACCCTCCTGTAACTGAACAGGAATCAAATTCCTCTCCCTTCTCCATGAGAAAGGACTTTTTGTGCTCTGCTCCAGCCCCATCAGACACCAAGCCCCGAGGTCAGGCTAGCAGGGGGTTGACAGATACATTGCTGTGTGCATGTGGGTGTCTGCATTTCGGTGATGACTGAGAGCTTAATTACTCTTCTAGGTCAGCTGCTTCACTTCCAAAATGGTTTAAAGGGGGTTGAGCTTCCTGCTCATTTCCTGGTGGCCTCCAGTTGGGTTCTAGGCCTTGCCACCTCCTGGATACCTGGGGTGCTGCCACTGCTTTCTTCGTAGCTGAAGAGGAGCACAGAGGCTGTACAGGGTCTGGGGGCTGCACCCCCAAGCCTCTGCCACTTAGGAGGCTCCTGGGGGTCCTTCTGCAGGCTTGGGGTGATGAGAAAAATGAAGCTCAGGCTCACAAATGAAGCTGTGATTAGGCTCTGTATGTGTGTGTGTGTGTGTCTCTTTCTTCTGCCGTTTTCTTTAATTACAATCTCCGAGGTAATTTCTGACGCATCATTAACAGTTCTGAGTAAACAAGGGGAATTCTCCAAATTATTCGCCATGAGCACAAAGGGAAATCGGCTTTCATCGTCTCCCTCTTCATCCAGGGAAGAAGCTGATGTGCAGTAGGCATGGGGAGGAAGGGAGTGTTGTGGCTGCCCTCAGATGCTTTGAGCCAACTTGAGATGGAGCAGCAACCTACCCAGCTTATCCAGCTGACTGAGAGGCCAACTCTGCCCACAGATTTTTGTCTCCACTGCTGAGCAAAGTGGCTGGGACTCATCACCATTGCAATTACCTTCAAAGTGCCTCTTGCCCATGAGAGCTTTGGGTGCTGCTTTTGAGTGTTCACTTCCCATTTCTAGCTGAATGGATCAGAACCCGAGCTGCTCAGGAGATGGGACAGTCCAAAAGCATCCTCAAGGCTGTGTCTCAGCTTGGAAGGTAACACCCTATTCTTGGCTGTTGAAGTCTGAGACCAGTGTGGGTTTGGGGAGGGAGAGCGCAGCATTGGGAAGGGAAGGAAGGAGGACTGATATGGAGGGACTTGGAGCCTGGGAAATTAGGTCTGGTCCAAAGCAAGAACTCATAGAGGTGCTGGTGTGCCCTGTGAGAGCCGCAAATACGCCTGGCAGCTGGGGTTGGAGGAGGTGGCTGGAGAGGACTGCTTTGCTGGGAGTCCATGGGAGGGCATTCCAACCTAGTGCAGGGCTTGAGGGAAAGGGGCATCGTTAGAGGGGTGGCACGTGGAGCTCAGACAAGGCAGTGCACCCACCAGAGCATCCCTGCCCCATGCACCACTGGCCCCTTCACCCACGCTCCAGCACAGTGGCAAAGCATCTGCAGCAGCAACCGAGGGAGCGAAGGTTATTTATATTCATGTTGCAGCTCTGCCAGCCGTGACTCTGTTATCTGCCATGCATGAATATTATTTGAATACGGAGTTTGTCGTGACTATTCTTCCGCGTGAAACGAGGGATTTGCTGTGGGATGGGAGCCCTCCCTCTGGCTGTCAGTCAGGAGGGGTTTCCTTTTCCTGTCTCGTTGGAAGCTGCGTCCCCAGCAAGGTGAGACAGTGGACACTTTTTCTCTTGTTAATATCCATGTCTAATCTCCTCTCAGAGGGGCCCTTTGTCCTAGACTGTAGCCAAGATGAGTAATTCAGGGATAGATGAGACGCTATAATTGGTTTGTGACAAATTAAAACATTTTTCCTTCGGAGCTGAGAGCAGGACTGTGGTCTGGAGCTGTCAAGCGTCACAGGGGAGGGTGATTTTCGGAGTAAGCGCATTGCAAATTGGCTCCAGATACGCCTTGGAGTCTGAAATTAAACTCCAGCTGGTGACTCTTCTCAGTTGGGGTTTTATTTTATGGGGGGACAAAGGGAACATGTGCAGGGAGGGACAGCCTGATCGATACAGAGAACGTGACTGGTTTTTACATCATGCAATGAGCTGGGAATCAGAGTGAGCTGTGGTGGGATGCTGGAGAGCACCCAGAGGTGTGGTGGGAGTGAGCAGGCCAAGTGCCATGGCTGCCAGTGCTTGTCTTGTCTTCAGTGGTTCCTCCATCACATCCCAGCAAGGAAGGACCATGACAAAAAGTTGCACGTCACACCATCCATTCTCTTGGCTGCCAGGTGCAGAACCTCCTGAGGAGCTGCAGATTGGTCACTGACCTGTGATGCTTGTTTTCCTGGGCTAAAAAGAGTCCCCTCATCTCCACCCAGAGAGCAGGAGATCAGCTAAAATTCAGGAACACAGAGGTGGTCGAGACAGACAGTTTGATGAAGTACTTGGTTTGACCCTAAGATGTTTTTGAACTGGTTTGGGGTAAAGGGGTGGAAGTGGGAGAAAAAGGACTTCCTGATGCAACTGCTCAGCACTGATGCATGGAGAATGCTACAGCAGTGGCATCTCCACCCTTTGATGGTGATGGATGGAGAGTGAAGGACTGCTTGGGAAGGACGTGGGTCTGTAAAGGGGGTTTAAGAGAGGCCACCACATGGCTGGTTTGTGTGTAAAAGACAGTGGGGAAGGAAGCCTCAAGATTTTGTATCTGATACCAAAAATAAAAGGAGACTTAAGGAAGGGGTGCTGTGAGTTTTCCAGGGGCAGCTGTATCTCAAAGTGAAGGATACAGTCTGGAAGAGAAAGCTGTAGGTGAAAACAGAGAAAGCGCAAAGGCTGTCAGTGAGTTCAGAGCCTGGAGGTGTTGGATGAGGAAAGGAGGAGGAGATCTGGGCATCTCCCAGATATGAGGAGTATAACGAGCAGGCCACAGTGGCAGAGTGGTGGTGACAGGGAGTTGGGGGGCTTGGAAGGAAAGATCAGAGGATCTAGTTTAGCAATGGAAAGTGCATAGATGCAGCAAATCCTGAAAGGCAGGATCAGATGGTGAGCTGTGACTGGTGTCGCTGGCATTAAGACGTTAGCTAATCCGGTTTAAGGGGATAAGCCCAAGAAAAACTGTGGAGACCTAAATTGGAGCTTGTCACTCTCCCGTGGAAAGCAGAACTGTGGAGGAGGAGGACGATTTGCTGAGAGAGGCCCTGGATGGTTGGTCAGAAACGGAGGGTGAATGGAGGATGGCTGTGAAGATGAAAGGTCAGGAGGTATCAGGTGGGAAGGAATGACAGGAGTCACTGAAAGCTGCATGGAGCAGAGAAACCCAGGAGCCTTCTGGGATGCATTGTCTCTCCATTAATAACTGACCTGTAGTCCATCCTGTGGGTGTAACTGGTAAGGTAGCACTGAATCTGCAGAAACCCAATGATTGTGGTCTGGGAAGCTTACACGATGCATATCAAAGCCAGGATGTGAATTGCGTAAGTGTGATGTAGGTCTGGCACTAAAGTGATAAGAGTCATATCAAGGGAATAACTTAATTAACTGGTCTTGATCAAAGAACTGTATGAATTCAATAGCCCAGTTTTCAGCGCTAAATGATGAAGTTTAGAAAAACTGTACTTGACGCAATTATCAATTTTCCTGTCCGAGGAGCTTTGAAGTGGCATTAAGAAGGGACACCCTATTGTTCTGTTTAGGACAACTTTCTCCCTCCCTTCAGTGATCAGGAGAAAGAGGGGCTCCTTCTCCTTTTCAAGTGCTCATTTGAAATGGTCTGAAGCATAATAAATACTGGATGCCAAGGGGAATGGGATCGTGGCTTTCACAAGTTAATTGTTTCAGATGATGTAAATCAGGAACAAAGCACTTTCCCTGCCAGCTAGAAAAAAAATTCTTTATTTCCCTATAGCTTTCATTTTGCTTAGGATTTTGGAGGGGAAGTGGTCCCATTGAACTTCTAGCAGTCCTGGACCATTTGGTCCCCCTGGCAGATCGTGCTGTTCAAACAGGATGCTGGATAGGAATGAGGAAGGAGTCAGGCTGTAGAAAGGCTTCTGAAAGTCTTCAAAATACCAGTTCTATGTGTGTTTATCCAGTTTGGATGTGTCTATATGTAACACAGCCTTGTTATCTATCCCACAAGTTGAATTTCTGTGCTGAACAACTCTTTGGGCCAAAGGGGGAGGGAAGCGTGTGGCCAGCATGAACCACAGTGGTCCAGACTTGGATGTCTTGTCCAGCTGAACATCTCCTTTGGGATGAGCTCCTCAGCTGCTGACTCACACAGGTACTGGAGTTGTGTTTGCACCTTGATTAAACAGTGCCTGTAAAGCATTGTTGTGACATCTGGGCGATATACACAGAGGGGGTCCTGCCACAAATCACTCAAGGAGGTGGATTTGCAGAGGACTGATGCACCCAAGTCTGCCTGCAGGAAGGTGGATGCACAAGTGCTCTGCAGAGTCCCTTATGCTGAATTCTGTCATAACCAGTAATGAAGTCCATGCTGAAATGTGGAGTCAAAGAGTGGATGTGGATGTCCTCTGCTAAAAGGCCATCAACCCATGTCACGGATCAAGGGAAAAACGATCCCTGAGCATAGAGTTATATTAAGTTCAGTGTTTCTTTATTTTTTCAATATTTGTAAAAAAAAAAATTGAAAACCGAGAAATTAAATGCTGAACCATCATGCGGAAGGAGAGTGCAATGCCCATTCTGCAGAGGGGTAAGATTTTAATGAGCAAAATCTGGCCTCTGTGTTTGGTCCAGGACTAAACCTGGTGTCAGGAGTAGTTAATGAGAGATTTGGCTGCTAAAATCCTTCCCATTATGGAATCTGAGGTTTAACCTGCACAACTTCACAGCTATTTTGAGGGAGATAGGGTGCAGGCAGCCTTCACTGCCCCCCAGCATTGCATGTGCCCTCCGCTGTTTGCTGATGGCTTCTCTCCACTCTCTCAGATCCATCTGTTGTCCTGGAGACTCGCCCTTCTGCTTAGGTGTAGTGAAGGAGTTGGGTCTTTTCTCTGCTGTTATCCTGGCAGACCTTAACCAGAGATTCCAGAGGCATCCATGCATTTGGACATGCCTCCTGGAAAAGGATGCCTAAACCTTGTCATCCATCAGTGATGGTGATGGGGGCAAAACCCTACTACTGCCAGATACTGCTACCTATGGACAGACTTCCCTGCTCTCCTCTATCCTCTGGGCACATGTCCTTCCCACTGGTGAGTACCTCATTCCCAAGGCAGGGAGGACTGGGAATGTATCTTGCCTGTCCAGTACGGTGTGAGGCTGCTGTGAAAAGCTGAGAAGCCTCAGAAAGTCCATTGGGAAATCGAGGATTAATTCAATTTCTTTACGGCTCCAGGACTTCCCACTGCAGAACACAGATGGACTTCAGTTTTGCTCTCTGAAATGAAGCGATTCCTCCTCCTGGGCAGAAAGAGGGAATGATTTCCAGAGGCAGCAAGCCCAAGGTCCTCTCGCTTGGGTCTTCCCCAGAATAAGGCGAGCAATGGAGGTGGGATGATTCACACTCCGAGCCACACCGCTGTTTTTTCTCCAGGAGGTGGAAGGAAGCTGGGTGCTGGTAGCCAGGAGGCAAAGCTGCAGCTGGCCATGCCGGCTCTGAGCAGCCAGGGCAATTAGAGATCAGAAGAGCTGGGGTGGCTTCGTCACATTTCCCTGCTGCTGTTCTGGAGGTGATAATATAATTCATATCAGAAGAGTTAGTGGGCTGAAAATGAATTGGAGAAATCAATCCAGAGGGTATAAATGAATTAGCATGTAAATGAGGACACTTGCTCTACATAGTTTAATATTGCCTGCAGCTGTAAATAATTCCAGGGATGGAATCAAAAGCCGCAAACAACTTCATTTTTGTGCTCCTCCCCCGTCCGGGAGCACCTGCAGCTACGACCAACCCACCCTTGCAGAATCATCGCATTGCAAGGGAATTAAAGGAGATGAGATGTATATACTTTTTTTTTCCCCTCCTCTGATTGGCCATTATTTACAAGGCTGCTGCTCCTGGTTCTGTGCACCAAGTCCCTGTTTGTGCATGCACATGGCAGTCCCACGTCAGGGAAGGGGAGGCCGGGAACTGGCCAGCGGAGAGATCTCGTGCAGCGTTATCTCGAACCACCCCAATCACCCTGTGGTGGGCTGAAGTGTGTGTGAAATAGCAATTTCTCACCAAGTGCTGCAGTATGAAAGGTCTTTATTAGGGTGGAGGACTTACCGCTCATGGGGTGCCTAAGGGTGGGAGAGGTGAGTGCTTGGAGAGCAGGAGCTGGCTGGGGTAGCACCTTGGTTCTTGGAGCTATCTGGCGAGATGGCATTTCCTAGAGAGGTGGGAAACCATTTGCACTAGAAGCACAGTGGGACTTTGGATGGTGTGTGCAGTCTGGAAAACTGAAAGAGGTGCAGAGCCAGGTCATTAGAGTGGAGAAAGTGTCAGGAAGCCCCTTTATGAGAGGTGACTAAATGAGCACAGCTTATTTAGCTTAACGAAAGGAAGGTTGAGAGATGTGATTGCACAGGCAGGGAGGGAGAGGAGCTGGTTAAGCCAAAGGCCAATGCTGATACCAGAACATGCAGATACGAACTAGTAATGAATAAATTTCAGAGAGAAATGAGATGGAAGTGTCTAAACACCAGAGCAGAGACTGTGGTCGAGCACTGGAGAGTCCACACAACCGGGCTGCTCTTACACTGGCGTTTGACTGTAAAATAGGATTATAGGAGCAGGTCTCTCGAGATCAGGCAACTACGTTTTGTGATCTGGGAAGTTCTGCTTGTTGCCAAAAGCCCCTTTATTATTCTGGCAGGGGAAGGATGCAGATCTAAGGAGGGCATATGTCTCATTGAGTGACTCCAAGAGCAGTTGTTGAGAGCTTTTGGAGTGGTGCTGATGACAGGAGGTTAAAGATGATCCTCAACAGTCTTTTATCAGTGCTTCCCTCTTGTTTTTGACACTGACGGATCACTGAGTTCCCTCTTTCATCAGGTTGGAGTTTCAGGTTCTGCTCTAACTAGATCTCCCAGGTGGACTGGAAACACTGATTAAGATGGATAGAGTGAAAGCAAGTCCATTAAATTGTTAATAAAGAATATTACACACATACCTTAATCTGCAGCTAGCCTGACACTTTATAAAAGTACATTAGGATATAATCCAATTGAAGCCACAATATCGAGAACATCTTATCTCATCACAAATTGAAATTATATCATATTCCTCATTTCTTAAATTAAAAAGCTAAAACCTTTTAGTTTGCTCTCATATGCTTGTGTAAAACTTAATCAGTGGTTTTAACAACATTATTTTTCAATATGGGCCATTTCTGCTCTCATTTATTTACAAGAGAGAACTTCCTGCTAGGAGAAGTGATTCAATTTGCAGGAGGATACATCAAGCACTTAAGGATTTTGTAGGGATTGATTGATTATTTATCGTGTTATCTTGCCTGGAGACGTCTGATATGCCTGTGCTTTTGCTATCTCTCATTCCACCTAATGCTCTTCCTCGGCGTCTCGCTCCCGTCCACTGCTAAGGGCGCTTCTTCCTGCGTGCGTGTGTCTGCAGGAGCACGTTGGAGGGAAAGGGGGTCAGGGAAGGTAAGGCTGAGGCTGCCTCTGCTGGGACTATGGTGCTGGAGTGGGCAGATAGGAGAGGTTCACTTCACTGGAAGATAGCACAGAGGTAAGTGAGGTTAAAGGGTGGTTTGAAGTTCTGCTGGATTTTAACCACAGGCTGCAGCACTGCTCAGCTGTACATCTCCGAGTGCATCAAACATGTCCTTCCTCACAAGAGGAAGGAGATGGGCCACAAAGAGGCTGTATCATTTGCTGGAAATGCCCCCAGGAGCAGAAAACAGCCCTGAAGGGCTATCAGCCCTGGCTGGTAACCAGTCACTTCAGGCCACACTTCCCAGGGTAGCCATAAACACCTTCAAGTTGCCCAGCAAAGCCCTGGATGATGTCCTAACACCTCTGTGGGTGAATGCTTCCTGCTCAGATGAGCTGCCCCAGTGATGCACTGCCAATGGCTTCTCCAGGGATCTTTGCAAACACATCGTTGTCCCTACGCTCAGGAGGAATCTGGTGACCCAATAAAGCCAGAACTGGGGTGCAGAGAGGAAGGGGCCACCCCTTCATCCTTAAAGGAAACTGCTCTCATAGCAATAGCTGGTTGTCTCCCACAGCTTCACTTTGGCAGCTTCACTAGTGATGGGATGTGGGGTCATCCTCCATGGAAGTGCCAAGCCCAAGGCCAAAAGGGTGATATGAAAGGTCTCCATTTGAGGAGGGATGGTCCTCAGGAGCCCTGAGGGCTGTAGCTCAAGCTTTGTCGTGAATGTTGGCCACTCTTTGGCACTGGAGCATGAGTGGGAGAAGGAAGGACTCTGCCCATGGGGGCTCTTGGCCTCCCAAACCTGGTGGGGCTTTGGGGCATTGATATAGCAAGAAAGACAACTTTTTTGATTTTATTTAAGAAAATAATGACAGTAGAAACTCCAACTAAATGTTCAACTATTTGGACTGTGTTTGTCTGTCTGGCAGGGGAGGCACTGGGAACAAGGACATTTGAGGTTTATTCTTTTCACTGCTGCAGATTTTGGCAAATTGCACTCTCTGCCATAGTTTTCCCTGAGCAGTTTGAGATCAGCTGGGTTTATTCTTTTATGAGTATTGTAGTGCAGGAATTGCTGTCTTCTGGTGAAAATAAATACAGAAATCCTGAAGCATGACTCCAAAGAGAGATGAGCCTGCAAAACAGCACCATGCTGGAAAGGGAGTATGTTTGGTTTGTCTTATTTTTCTTTTGCTTTCTGGGATTTTAGGATTCCTGTTGTAGGGATTGCACCAAGATGACAAACTAGAGAGGTTTGAAAAATGGAAACACAATCCCCTGACTCCAGGAGCTCAGACTTAAATATCAACAAATACCTCAGGATGCAATGTGAGTGCTGATGGAGCAGCTGACTCGGCGAGCATGGAGGTGAGCAACTCCAGAGCCCCACAGAGCCCCACAGTCCTGATTTGCTGAACCCAGTGAAATGAATTCCTGTATTGGATGATCCATGTCTATGGGCCTCCACGGGATCAGGGCCAACGTTTGCGAAGTGCTGTGAGATGCTTGGATGAAAGGGACTACAGAAGCGCAAAGTATTACTTTTTCATGATTGCTGCAATTGCTATCCTTGGGGCTGTCCAAATGTTGTTGTTCCAAGTGAAAATATAAAATCCTTTTGGCACGTTTCTTTTTTTTGCGTTGTGATAAATAGAAATGCAAGAGGGGAAAAAAAATCTCTTCCTAACAGTGAGAGAAGGAAAGCAGTCCCTGTGCAATTTGTTAGAGATCTCATATGTGTCTGACTGTGAGCTGTTGAGATATTTAGAGGGAGTATTTAGCCAACCCAGTGCACAGCCTCTGGAGTACCGGATTCTGCTTTGGTCCATGCTTGGTTGAACCTTTACAGCAGCTTTATGTGTTTTTGACACAGCATTTCAGGAAAAGCTTTGATTCTGGAGGATGCCAACTGCGCCGAGTGGGGCTAAGATGATTAATCAAATTATTTGAAGGGTGTTCGCCAGAACTGGGTAGTGACCAGTCTCCATCCTAATCTCTGGATTGAGATGTCAAGCTGGCCTCCAGCTTGGAGCACTGAGCTAGCCAGGAGGCAGAGGGTGGAAAGAAATCTCCGGCAGCAAACAGCCTGGCAGTGCTGCCCATGGTGGGGAGGGATGTTCCCAGGTTGGGGACGGATGATGTCCATCAGAGGCCATGGGATGGTGCTGTTCAGTGGGCTGGGGGAGGCTGGGGGTGCTTTGCACATCAGGAAGGGCAGACAAAGCTTCTCTAGCTGTCATGGAGCAGGAATAAGCTGATAATTGTGCCTCAAGCTGCCTTCCTCCCACCGGGCTGTGGAGAGGAGGGGGTTGGGACATGCTGTACTCCTGTAGCTCCCAATTGGTCACAGGGTGAGGGCTCCTCTGCTCCCACCTGATTCTAGGTTGTTACTGAGTAGGATGGAGGAAAAAGTAGCCTGGGACAGAAGAGACAGAGGTATCAGCTGAGTAATTTTGAACTTGGTGGCAGTGTCAGCTGCTTAGAGGAGCTGGGGCTTTGGTTGGAGTCTTATTTAGGTGGTTTAGGGTGGTTGGTATGGGACAGTGCTGACAACAATGGCAGAGGGTTCCAGGAGATGAGAAACACAGTGGGGAGCAGGGTCTTGGCCTCTATGATGAGCTTTTCTCTTCAGGGATCAGCTGGGTTTGTCACTCATCTGCTTTTGCCCTCGGTAAGTGTTCGGATATATCCATAGCTAAAGACAAAGCCAGAGCACCTGAGAAGGAGAAGGTATGTGCTGTGGCAGCACAGCACAGGGCAGCCAGGGATGGGTTGAATGCTGTGGGGTTAAGGGGGAAGTCACTCTCATGGGGATGAGGGACCCCCTGCTGCCCTCCTTCCCCTCCTGCCCTGGGGATTGCAGGCAGATGGGCTTTCCCCTGTGCCAGGGCAAGCACTTGGCACTGCTGCATCAGGAATTGCAGGACTCGACTCTGCTCTCCAGCTCTCTGGGTGGCCAGTGTTTCTGCTTCTATGTGAGCCTCAAAATGTGCTGAGATCCCTTTTGCTGCACGAGGTGACACCACCTGGAGCATTTCATGGACCGATGCCCCGAGCATCCTCGCTCTCTGCCCTCCCCAGCACCCTGGATGCTGCTCTCCTGTCCACCACCCAGTTCTTCTTCAGCAAACGCCTCTTGCCATCCCTCCACACCTCTTCCAGCCCCAATCTGGGGGGGCCTCTCACCCTCGGCCAGAGCAGCGCTGGGGCCGTGCATTCGCGGAGCCCCGCTCGCCATCTGCGCCGGCGGACGCTGGCTCCCGGCCAGGCCGTGGCGGGTCGAGCCGCCGGCAGCTCTCGGCCGCTCCACCGGGCACACGGAGCCCACGGCACCGCCGTCACGTGCGGCCATCAGCTGATGGGGAGGATGACTCAGCCGGCAGCTGTCGGGCCCCTAAAATAATGACAAAAACAATTAGCAGTCCAAGCAGTAGCCTCTCCTTAATTATCTCCTCCGAGTTTAATTAACTAGCTAAATTATCAGCAGTAATGTAGGCATTAATTATGTCAAATTACAGTGTAAAAATCACAAAGTGTGGAAAATGTCAATTCAGCTGTGCTCACCTGCCGGGCTGAGACAGTGCCGGTGACAGAGGCTCAGCCTGGCGCAGGGGAAGGGCTGCTCCCCCTCCCCGGGGGATCGGGATCCTGCCACGGCAGCCTCGACGGGACCACAGGGAACACCGACAGCGATGCCGGCAGGAGCTGGTGACATGGTTTTGGTTGGGAGCTGGTGGGGGCTGCCCGGATGGGTGCAGGAGCAGGGAGGCAGGAGCATTTTGGCTCTGGCAGAGGGAGGGGAAGGAGCGTGGCTCCCCAAACCAGATGGCTTGGATGCTGAATTATTAAATTATGAATATTAATACAAATCAGACACGGAAGAGGTAATAATTTTGCTGCCCTACAGAAATAATTAACATAATTTTGATAAATTACATGATAAGAGAATCTCAAAATTGAGGTAGATTTATCTTAATTAATATCTTGGACTTGCTCCGAAAGGTAAATTGTTCCACTGGGAACTGGGGAAGGGTAAAGAAGGGGCCCCTGACTCGGTGAGCCGGACACTTCCCAGGGTTAGTGGGTGTGGGGGAATGGGGCAGCCCCTCCAGGCTGCACCCCAGCCCTGACTCAGCTGCACTGTGGGGGTGATGTCAGGGTTATTCCCACCCCCACGGGGACACCAAGTGACTTATTTCAGGTTGTGTGGGGTGGTCAGAGAGCAGAGGTTTGAGCTGGTGTCTCTAAACTCCTGTGCCACCCTCCACTGGGCTCTGACAGGCATTTTGGTGTGTCTCTCTGTGGCACAGTGCTGGGTGAGCACTGAGGTCTGAGCCTGTGGGATAAATGGCTTCAGCAGAAACTGCTGCCCAAGTGCCCCATGACTTTGTTTCGGGTTCCCCTTCTTGGGCATATGTCCATTGTGACACACGTGCCTTTTGTATTCATCTATCCTCATGGAGACACATCAGACAGGTACAGCAGGTACAGGGTGTTTGTTTTTTGCAGGTGAACTACCAAGGGCTGTGTGGCTGAACCACTGCCGGTGGGGACATCCCAGACTGGAAGTTATGCTAGAAGGCATTCAGCTATTGAGTGATTTGATTTGCTTCACCATCCCTCACTGTGGTGTTGGACTGCCTTGCCACAGTTCCACATGGTTTTCCTTTGGCTTGCAAGACTCCAGGTAAGTCCATGTCCTTCTCCAAGTGTGTGCGTTATGACAGGCAGTGCTCTTCCCTTTACTGAGCCATAGTTATTGCCCAGGTCTTTGTCTTGGTGCTGCTGCTGCTCATCAGCTCAGCCTGCAAAGGTGCAAATCTGCCCAGAAGAGGATGTACAGATGAGGTGTGCAGATTGCTTTATGTTGCATAAAATTTTATACTTAAATCCCAGAGTCATCCAGGAGAGCATAACTTCCCAGAGTTAACTCCCAAAGCAGAGGACATCCCCCAGGCACAGGTAATGCTGGTACAGGTGTATGTATGGAGATCGTCCATAGCTTGTGGCATCAAACCTGCAACTCAAATTACAGGGCTAATTGCAAAATTAAAGTAAATTATGCTTTGCAATGACATTTTTGCAATACCAGACCAGGCAATCTAGGAAAAGGCATTATCTGCACATCCACAGTGTCCATTTAAATGTCCGGAGTGGTGGCTCCGCTGCAGTTCTGTGTGTAGCCTGGTTATGTTTCAAGTATGTGTCTGCTGAAAGGGCTTAGAGCTTGGTTACTTGATACATTTCTGACATGGGTGAGCAGGAGGAGAGCAAGGAGCAGCCAGGAGAGGTTGTTCTCAGGAGGTTTCAGTCTTGGTCTCGAGCTCAAGAGGTTTTTAGATTCACATCCATGCGTTTGCCAGCTTAATTGGCAAAAGCTTTAATTTTTCAGAAGGGTTAGAAATCTTGTTGATCTGTTCCCACTGGCAGGATTTAAAGCCTGAAACACTTTACTTTTTCAAAGAGCTGTACAAATGTTAACTAATACAGCCCCAGTTAAGCATAATCTCTATATGGGGGAAACAGAGTCATGCTACATGAGTCCCTTAGCCTGGACAGGGCAGTTGCTGGGTCCCCATCCAGAAGGTACTGTTGTCTCTTCCAAGCCTTCCCCACTCTTTCTGATCCCCTGGCCTTGTCACTGTAAAAACAAGCTGTATTTCATAGTTTTTGGCTGTGCAGAAAATAATGAAGGAAAAACCCAAAGCCAAGGCACAGGCTGGAAGCAGAGACTTGTCACCATGTGGCAGCATTGGTGCATCCAGGTGAGACCAGGGATGGTGCCCAGGATAATAAGGGATATTCCTGGAGCACAAGGAAGTAGTAGGAACCAGTATTGGGAATATCATTCATGGAAAATGCAATACAGGAGAGCCTTTGCCTTACTGGGAGCTCCTTGTGTGAATCAAGTGCTGTTACAGAGCACATGGGCCAGCACTCCCCACGGTCACCCTGACACCCCTGCTGCTGCCCACCCAGCTTTTGTGGTGGCAGAAGAGGGATGTTTACTTCAGGGTTCCCTCTTCTGTGGACCCCATCCAACAGTCCCCATGGCTGGAGCTGTCAGCAACCCCAGCAGCAAAGAGGGATGTGAAGCCACGTGTCTGGACAGTGCTGGAAATCCTGTTAAAACAAGGGCACCCTACTGAGGGATGCTGAACGTGGCTCTGTGCCACCCATCACCTCGGCTGGGTCTTGCTGGGGCTCATCCAGGTTCAGTGACTGGCTGGGCAGCCCTTCCTTGCACCAATGTTGATGGACACCCAGCTCCTGTCCCAGTACGGGACAGGAGCACCTTTGGGCTCCTACAGTCACCTATCTACATGTTTTCCTTGTAACAGCAGGTAGAACCCAGGCTCTGGTGTTGCAGGAATACCCCGTGTGCCTCACTCTGCACAGCCCCGGGGGAGTTTTTCGGCCTGCGAGCCTCATGCTGTGTGTAAATATATTCATGTACACACACACACAGAGGGATGGACTGGCACAAACACCCTGCATCCAAGGATTCAATTTGAGTCCAGCCTTAACCCCTTCAGCACTGCAGGAGGCATGTCCTGAGGCTCAGTGCTGTCAGGAGTGGGGGACACGCTGCTGGTGGAAGGATGTGGCTGGCCCTGAGGGGACCAGATTGTTCAGTTGTGTCTGAGGTAGGGGGTGGAGAAAGGAAACTGAACCTCAGTGTAATGTAGGACACAAAGGAGGGAATTTAGGAGGTCTGGGTGGAAGGAGGGTTGAATGGAGAGTAGGGCTGGAAGGATCCCTCTTTCAGACACCAACCCAGAACTTTAGGAGGAGGGTGTGGAAGGTGGGGGAAACTGAGGCAGCCGGAGAGCACAGGAGCCACCCCTACACATGTACACATATGGGTGCAAGCAAGGCATTCCCACCTGGGAGAACACATCTGTGTTGTGGAGCTGGTGGAAACCTCATCCTTCTCCTCCTCTCACAACCTCCCCACTGCTGGGGTTGAATGAGGGGAGACTGGTGCTGCTTCTGCCTTTTGTGGTTGCTGTTTCCACTTTGTTTCAGGTTTCTCCTCTGTTGGGACTTTGGGCCTTCCCGTTCCCCAGTAATTATATAATTACTTCACAACATGCTGCAGGAATAGTCAGGGAGACGGCTACAGCTACCACAACAATGGTGACAAGTAAAACATTAATTTCTGGAGTTCTTTTAATTAATTCATCAGGAATCGTGCTGTGCGGGATGATTACGTTAAAGTGTTTAATTACAAATTTATATGTAATGATGCACTTTAATTACTTTGGACTGGTACAATATTATTGGGCCCTTTTCCCAAGATTCCTGGCACTGGGTTTGGGCTGCACATAAGCAGTGCCATGGATGCTTGTGCCTCTAAATTATTTACATGGCATGGGAGAAATCCGGTCCTGATTGATGAGAGCAAATTCTCCCCTTAGCTGAACGGGAGCAAGGGCCTTGGGGAATCCAGAGAAAGAAGGTCAGTGTGGCGTGTGTGTGTCAGGCAGAACACCAGGGCATTTTTTGTTGGAAGAATCGAGGTTAATCTGGTGGAAACTGAAGTGATAGAGAGCCAGGCACGATAAATATTTATCAAAGGGGCCGGTGTCAGGATTCTGGTTCACTGATGCAGATATGTCCCGGATGGATCTCACGAAGCAGCATGAGATCCTGCTGCAAACAGCCTTCGCCAAGCACTCCAGCTCCCCTCCTTTTGCTTGTCCCCCCTTTCCTTTGTCTTGCCTGTTGTTGTATGCATGTGTGTGTGCATGCACACTCATTTTCTTTCCCTTTAGGCTCCCATTCTCCCCTCATCCCATCTTTATTTGCCTCCGTGCACAGGGAGCATCTGTCATTCTTCTTTCTCCTTTGTCAGCATCCTCCCAGGCTAGATGGACCCCGGAGAGGTGGCCACGCTGTTACAGAGGCCTGTGAGCTAAAGGGCTTCAAGTCTGAGGTCAGCCTGTCTTTAAGCTGCACTACATGCAAAATAGCCCCTTATGTAGTACATATATAGGTAGATAGATTATATAAATATATAGAGATATGTCTGCACTACACAAAGTAGTCTGCAGAACAGGCAGTGCCTCACTGTTGTGGGTTCACAGCATCTGGCACACAAGGGTCTGGCAAAATTTGGTTTTTGTTTGAGTTTGGAGAGCAGGATCTGGTATGGAAGAAAACAAACAATTTCCTCTTCAAGAATAAGGGAAAGAGAGATCAGCTTTGGGTTTGTTACACTGACGGATCCCAGCAGATGCACTGGTGAGGTTTGGTGTGGTGTCGCTGACACTTGTCTTGCAGTGGGTTTGTGTCAGTGCAACTGCAATTGGAATTTGCTGGCAAATAGCAGCAAATGGACCCTGTGAGATGCTCTCTCCCTTGTAGCCAGGACTTTTTGTGCTTGTTGTGCAGCTGCACAAATGGTGCATGGCTTAGCCCAGGACCGAGAGTCCCGAGGTCTGAGTGACTTAGCTGTGTTACCTGGCTTTGAACACACACACAAAAAAAGTCACTTGCAGGTGCTGATGTAACACTGTCTCTGTGGGTGCAAGTTGCTTTTATGGGTGAGCTGTTTTCTGGTGGACCTGCCTAGGAAGAAATGGAAGATTTTTGTGAGTTGAGAGAAGTGCCAGGGCAGAGGTAGGTGAGGATTGCCTTTATGGCCAGCACCTGTTGCCAGCTCTCCAGAGCACCAGAGCTCAGTGACTGCTTTGCTACAGTTGAATTGAGCTTCAGACTCCCGTGGTGAGCACTGCAGCCCAGATGTAAGGCAGGGGATAAAGCCTTGCAGTGCAGGGTGCCCACCCTGGACAAGCAGACTGGCAGCTGCCAAGCCAGAGAGGCCCTGGTGAAGCGAGGCCATTCATGTGGGTCAGTTGGAAACAGTCCCACTGTTTCCAAAATACCCATTGCCCTGCTGACTCAACTGCTGCTGCTCCTGGTGGTGCTATAGCTGAGGTGATGGAGGAAAACCCTTTTTGCCATAGGAAGACAGGATATTTGCAAGCACAGAAAGTTTTGTCGTCCCCCCACCATGATGGTCAGGCTTTGCAGAGGCTGTCCCAGTATGTGGGAATGGCCCCTCACTGCACATGGAAGGGAGTGAAGCACTTTTGCCTGCAGGCTTCCCGTGCCCCTTTCCTTTGCAAACATGTTCATAAGATGTAACCACATTTTGGCAAAGAGTGGGAGCTCCGGACAGCTCAGCAAGAGCAGAAGCACTTCTTGTCACTGCTCAGGGATTTCCAGGCCAAAAGCTGGTCCCAGCGTTTGGCATTGCACAGGTGAGGTCATGCCAGCCTTTTCCTGGCAATATCTTCCTCAGTGGGAAGGGTTTTGGGAGCAATGGCAGGAGCAGGGCTTTCCTGGGGGGTGTGTGGGAGATGGGGGTCTGCAATCAAGGTTTAGGCAAAATGTGTGAGCATCACAAAGAGCAAACCAAATGGGTTCATGTTCATCCTGAAGTCCAGAGTGGGACATATTCTGCCCAGGTTTGTTGTAGCCATAGACTGAGTGAGGGAGTTTGTTAGGCTGCCATGCAGGCTTCAGGTGCCCTTTTTTATTTATTTTTATTTTTTTTAATTCACTTTGACCTTATTCCAGACATCCAGAAATGCTTTTAGCACCAGTACTTACTGTGAGAAGAGGTGATGGGGTGCTGCACACATCTCCACCTCTCCCAGGTGAGCCGTGCCAGTCAGAGGCACAGGGCAGCTTTCCAGGAAAGTCTCACCAGGCAGAGAGATTCATTTTGCCGTAAATAATTCCCATTCGTGGCTTTTCTCCTGCCTGCACTGAGCAGGTTCAGGCGCTGGAGGCAGAGGCTGCTGCCTCGCCAGGATGTGTTGGAGCCCCAGGGAGGGCTCCCAGCCATGCCGAGGAGCCTCATGGTGCCACCTCCCCATCCCCTGATGCCGGAGGGGCTTGGGAGCTATGGAGATGATGCCTGAGCTGCTTTAATGCAGCTGAGGGTTGCCAAGGGCTCCTCTTCGCATGGGGTCAGGCTCCTGGCGGGAAACCCCCCCCCTTATCCCGCAGTCCCTCCTCCGAGCGCTGTCCCCAGCGGCGCGGTGACACCTTGGCCGTGCCGAGCGCGGCTGGCACCGCGCGTCCTCCCGGGCTGGCGGCTCGGGGAAGGGCTCCTCGGGCTCGGGCCTGCCAAGGCCAGATGGTGTTTGCGAGCGGCGCCAGGTCCCAGCTGAGCGCTGCCCGGAGAGACGCGCAGAAGCTGCCGCCGCAGCCGGCGCTGCCAAACCCGCGGCATATGCTGCGCTCTGCCCTACACCTGCCGATGGGCAGGCTCCGCGCGTGGCACCGGCGCGGAGGAGGCAGGAGAAGAGGCAGCCCCATCTGGAAGGAATTTAGCGGATAAATAAGGGTCGGCGAAACCCAAAAATGGGAAGGAAAAAAAAAAAAAATGAAGAGATGGTGGTGCATGGGGGAGAGGCAGCCGCGCCGGTGAGGTCGAGGGGAGAACCGGGCGAGGGCTCAAGCAGCTCCCAGGGGTGGTGGTGTGTAGTCACGGAGTGGTTGGGACATGTTCCCTTTCACGCAGACCTCCATTTCCACCAGGATCCCCGTGTTTCCCTGTGCAGAGCCCAGGGCCAGCTGCCCTGCCACGTCCCCACCAAACCCAGCAAAAGGTTCTGGGAAACTGCTGGGGAATGTTTAACTTCTTCTCAGGAGCAAATCCCAAACGATCGTGAGCAAAATTGATGGGAGAATATACTTTCTGCCTATTTTGAATTTACTTTGGTAAACTGTACGCACTCGGGGCTCAGTCTATAATTTATTGAAAAGAACCAGACTGGAAACCAGCTTCATACTGTGAGTAATTTCTAGCATCGTGTAATCTATCACCAGGAGACAGGGCACTTTGTTTCTCTGAAAAATTATTTTTATAGTTGGCTTAGTAACAACAACAATTATTATTATTAATATTAATAACTACTTGTGTAAGGCCTTTCATGCGTGGTTTAGAAAGCATTTTGCACATGGGTCAGAAGGTGTTAGCTGCATCTCACAGGAAGGGAAACTGAGGCACAGATTTCGCCTCACTCAGGCTCACCCTGGTGTGCAGCATCCTACTCCCAAAATGCAGCTTGGACCACTGGATGCCCTTTGTGTATTTCAAAAATGTTTGACGGTTAAATGATGAAGGAGATCAGGGAATCATTTTCTTTAAAATTTGTGTCTACTTAGGTTCAAAAAATTATTAATAAAAGTCCAGAAAGAAATAGCCCTTGCCATGCCCTAGTGGCTAGAGCTCATTCCATGGGAGAGTGCAGAAACAAGCACAACATCTCAGCTTGGAAATAGTGACTCAAACGTTCCCTTCACTTAGTTTAAATGTAGAAAATGTTAGAAGCCTTTGATTTCCCCCAGGCTGGCTCACTGGTGACTGGCCTGTGGCCAGTGAAGCCCCAACACTGTCGTCTCGAGCACAGGGACATCTGCCTGGATGCGAAATGCAGGACCCATCCTCACCACAGCAGTGCCAGGGCTGAGATCTGTGGGATGCCCATCCTTCACTCCGTGCTGCCAAGCTCACCAGCCTGGCTTATTAAATAATGTGGTGACACTTCACAGGGATCTCCTCAATCTCACTTTCCAGAGTGGAAAAATGCCAGTTCTGGGTAGAGAGCAGCAAAGAGCTGCTGCTGCAAACACACCAGGCACTGGGGACATGGGGAGAACCCCCAGCTTGGCTCTTGGGGTGGACAGATGTGGATGGAGACACTTCAACATCACCCTCTATTGTCTTCTCTGCTGCTTAGGCCGCCTGCATACTAAACATGGTTGGTCTGGACACAAGACTTAATTTAGAGAGTGAAACTACTCCAGGTGATAATTTCACTCTTGTGTGGAAATGGTGTAACTTTTTCTCCATACGTCACTAAAGACAGTATTTTATCAGTAACGAGAGAGCTTCTTTAGCTGAACTCTATACCTGTATCTTTCCACTTCCTGCTTTGTGACAATAATAATAATATTTAGCATTTATTATTAACACCTTACATCTTCAAATTCCGTTTACAGGATGAAGGCCTGGGCTTCTCCCATGAGGCTGAGAGGTATGGCAAGTGTTATCTTCTGCATTTGCAGGTGGAAAATTCAAGGCAGGAGAGGAGGTACGGCAAGATCAGGAATGGATATTGGGCTTCCTGCCTGGCCCCAGGCAGCAGCCCTCAGTGTCTCACTGTGGACCACCATCTCTGGGTTTGCTTACAAAATATTCTTATCTAGTAAGAAAAGTGATTCAAAAAAAATAGCAAAAAGTCCTTTTCCCCCTGCTCACTCATTAGGAATTTTAGCTTTCTCTTGGTGTTTTTTTCTTTATTCCTTTAATGCAATGAAAAATGTTCAGAGCAGAGACATGTTCCTTAATCCTGTACAGTGGTAATATAATCTGCATTTGTTCAGACTCATTCAACCTGAATCATCCCTGAGCACTGAAGCTGATGTGCCAGCAATTCATGGCCATAAATCTAACCACCACCTCAGTGTAAGTGCTTCCAGTTGAAACACAGCAAAGCAGCCCAGGTACAGGATGAGGACACTCATTCCTACACCTAGGAACATGTTGGACAGAAGCCTTTCCAGAAAATGTCCAGTTCTGCTTGGTTTGCTGTGCCAAAGTCAGATGTGTAGGGTTTACTGTGCAGGTACCTGAGCCCCACACACATGTTGCCTGTTCTGTCTGTTTGTCCAGGATTTGTGGACATCAGCTGTTCCAGCAGGGTCATGCTGCATCTGTGCATCTCTGATAAATTCCCCTTTTCCTCGTGGAAAAAGACTCCAGGAAGGTGGGGTGGAGGAGACATGGCCCATGGTGATGGTGGTAGTTAATTATCCAGTATCCCCGAGGGACTGAGCTGTCACCGCCACCGTTAAGGCTGGAGGAGCAGAGACACGAGGAGAGCAGCAGCACAGCCCTGCTCACACACAACGCCAGGTATCAGATGGAAAAGCAAAGTGTTTCCACTGCCAGACCCTGCCTGCAGAAGTTAGCAAGCAGGGCAGGCAGCAGTCTGGGGAAAGCCAGGGTGCACATGACATTTTTTCCCCTGGTTTTCTCCCGTTTCTCAAAACTTTCCAGGATTCTGCTCCTTTGCAGGGTGAGGAAGCCAACAGATGGCACTGTGCTGTTTCTGCAGGAGCCCAGCTTTGCTGGAGGCCAGAGACGGGATGCCTGAATGCTGGGAAAGCCTCGCACTTCAGGGAAGTTTCTCCTCATACAGAGGCACAAGCAAAGTCTCACCATGGGGAAGGATCTTTAGCCCTTCGTCCACCCTTGGCCCAAAGCACCATGCAAAGCAGGTAAGTTTGCACACAGCCTTGGGACATTATCTGTTAACAGGAAGAAGGATGCAAAACAGGTCAGTGCTATAAAAGTTCAGATTCCCATCAAGAACATTTTTCTCCCTGCACCCTCTGTGGCAGGTGCAGACCAGACCCCTCGGTGATGTGTCGGTGCCCAGCTGAGGAAATCGGTTGTGGGGAGCTGACGATTTTGGCAGGAGGCACAGGGCTCCCCAGGAGTGCAGCTGGGTCAGCTGATGGCCTTCATCTGCATCTTGACTTTAGTCCCAGGGGCTCCTGCTGTTCGGCACCAGCAGAGCAGAGCTGAGGGATGGGGTGATGCTGGGGCTGGTTCCTGGCAGTAAAACCCTGCCTGTTCTTTTTAGAAAGCTTCCCCTGTGCAAGAGTGCCCTCTATTTCACTAGTCCCGCAGGTCTGTGCTTGCTGTTCCACGAGCAGAGACACATTCCTGGCTCCAGCCATAGGTTTGTGCCTCATAGCAGCCTTGTGCAGGTGATTTAGGGTGAGTTATACCCACCACTCACTCTGCCTGTTTCCCAGGCTGAATCTCTGACTTGTTTTCAGGCCAGTATTGTGGGGTCCTGTGGAGCCATTCCCCAGTGTTCCCAGTCCTACCTGGTGGGTATCACCATCATTATTGATATGCTGGGCTCTCTTGTTTCCAGCTCCCTATTGAGCTCTAAGCCCTGAGATATGCTCCCTGTATTGATATTGTATCCCCCATTGAACAGTACCCGGGACAGGGTGGGGAAACCTGGGGCCCAAACCCAGAATTGGGGGTTGCTCTTACCCAGCAGATACATCTGAACAGGTGTCAAGGTGGGATAAGCTCAGAAACATGACCCAATTTTCTTGCCTTAAGCCACAAGACCTTTCCTAGCGAGCAGGGGCAGCAGCGAGTGCCCACCACAGCCCCACACACTGCCATGCCATCTCTCTGCCTCTCACTCCTACAATTTGCCATTCTCTTTTTCCCTCCCTCCCGCTTCTAAAACACCTCTCAAGGTCCAATCCAGCAGAGGTTTGCCGTGTTTGCTGCCAGGATCCTGAGCATCCCTGCGGAGCCACTGCGCACCCTCGAAGGACGTGCTCGGCATCGCCGCTGCGCCCACCACCCCCCGCATGCTTGACCCCACTGCCATCCAGTGCCACCTCTCAAATCACTGAAGCCAAATTAGGGTAAGTAGTTATATTAGGCTGACCTCTGCCTTGTCAATCTTTACATCATTCAAAGGCAATTTAGCCTGTTCATTCATAAGGAGAGGCTATTGATTGAATAATCTCTGTTATTAGTGTATGGGTAGAACTTGCTCTTTGTTTTATTTTATTATTGTGTGTGCTGGTTGCTTAAACCTGCTTCTGTTGTGCCCTGCTGTAACTGCCACTGCAGTTACAGTAAAGAGTACGAGCAGATACTTGATTAAGCCTTGCAGAGATTATTACAAAGCAAGGCCTCGTTCTGAATGCACATATTTCAGAAGAAATATCATAAAGAAGCATGCATGTGTGAATTCCTAGAATCTGCAAGCACAATTTATCCTTGCAGGTCAATAGCTCATATTGTCTGCTCTGCCAAATTGTTCAAACATATACAATGCTCTCAAAACATTGCTTAATTAGATTCTAGAGAACATTGACACACAAACAAAAGATATTAATATCAAGGATTTCAGCATCAAATGTAGTTTACACAGATCAAAGAACATTTTTGGTGCAAAGAGGTTATGAATGTGACAGGTTGTTACTCCACAAGTGAAGAATATGACAAGAGGGGGAAGCAGTGATCAGAGAGTGGAGCACAAAGAGGAATAAGTACAGACTCATGAGGGACGTGGGAAGATAAGGCTGCAGAAACAGAGGTAAAAGGAAGATTACTGGAGAGGCAGGGAAAACAGAAAACAGTGACAATATGCCCTAAAATGGACACAGAGCTTTTGGAAAGTATAGGGTTGTGAATTGCTGCGATGGGGTAGGATGAGACTTGTCCTCTTTCATCTTAAGAGTAAGATCCAAAACTTGAAAATGTTTATAGGCAAAACCTTCCTTGAAATTAATGGCTCAGATCTGAGCAGAGACTTGGTCCTTAGCGGGGAGCCTTTTGTGACTCAGTTGTTCGATGTGGTCTGTGTTGCTCAAAACTGCGATGAGGCAGTGAAGGGGTAAAGGAAGGGGATGTAGAGATGAGCTAAGAAAGCAGGTTGGAGTCAGAGGTGAGTTGCCAAATGTGCAGTCCTAGCCAGGCCTTAGATCTTGGGAGCAATCAGATAGGAAGGGGGACAAATATAGTTAACAATTGTCTGTCCTGAGTTTCACAAATGCTACTGAGAACAAGTGACTTATCTGCCTATACCCAGCATGGGGGAAATTGATGGTTTGCTTGGGTTATGGATGGCCTGTCCCCATCACCTTGGAATAGCTACAGTGTCTGGGAGCACCTTGGTGCAGCCTTGCTGACCCTGGGACCAGCAGGACTGCCCCAAACCTGCAGCCTGGGCTGGGAAAATGTTCAGTCTGGTCAACAGACCTTAATTCAGCTCATCCACAGCGCCTGGAACAGGAAATTACTCTCTGTGGCTACCTGGAACAGAAGCAAGGAGCTGGAAAGAAAACATGGGGATGTATGGGTAGGCACAAAGTAGCAGGCCAGGAAAACAAGCAAACAGCTAAAAGAGCAAGCCAAGGGGAAGTCAATAAAATTGACTTAAAATACATATGAATGAAAAAAATTAATAAGCCAAAGCTGTATTTAATGTCAATATTGTTGTAGTAGTCTGAGAAATCATGAATAAATAAAAGCAGATGGTGGATTGATCATCCAACACCAAGAAAGGCACTTGTGAAGGATATTTTCTTCTCAAGGCACACAGACTCATATGTGTGTGTCTCATTTACTTTAATGGAAGTCATGTTTGTAAACTCCTGTGTATTAAGAAACAGGTAAACCTCAGTGGTTAAGGCTTGTTTTGACACAATTATTTCCTTTTTCTCCTAGAAAGTATTAACTTCTGCTTCAAAAGTGTTCCACCTGCATATTACACTATATATCACAGCAACCTGCCAAATACACTGTAAATTATTCAAAAATAGGCTGACAAATCAAGGACTAGCATTTTAAAGTGTGGGTAATTTGCAGCATTATTAAAGAGCACCCTCTCCCTTCAACTTTTCCCAACAAGCACTAAAAACAAACTGTCCCTGTTGCTTCTGACAAGGGAAGGATTGCCCTTATTCAAATTCTGGCCAAGACTCTGGGACCTGCACCTTGTTCCTGAGAGACGCTGGGGGCTCTCAGAGCCAATCACATCGAGGAAGCTCAGCTCCTTGCCCAGCTTTGCATCTATTGATTTCTCCTTGTGGATAGTGCATTGTAATATCCTATTTAAAAAATTGGGAAGAAGGGAAACTGCATCACAATGAGCTACATATTCCTGGCACAGAGCGCTTGCTATTAGGCCCTGTTCCAGAAGATTGTTTAAGCATGCACTTTCTGAAAAATCTTATTTTTATTAGGCTCTTTCATTAGGTAGGTCCTTAGTTACACTGCAGGTGCAGAGACCAAGCAATTTGTCTGTCTGTCTATCACTAGTTCTCATTGCCATGGCATATAGCCCTCAGAGACTGAAACAGCATCCTTAATGTCCCTGTGAAAATGCGTTATTTGTCTTAAAAATGACAATTACTCTCCTATATGAGAGTAATAAAGAAGTGGCCAGGTACAAAATAGTCAGAGTATGCTCAATGATGTACCATTTTTATCCCAACTTTAGCTCTCCCCAACAACAGGAAAAACAACTTTTTAGTTGGGATCTGAATGGACAGTTGTGCCTAAGCATGGGCGTGGATGGTGCGTCCCACTGTTACTTTGGAAGGGAGGAGGATGTGGAGGCAGAGACATGAGAAGAGCAGAAAGGTGTCTCTGTTTTCTGGTGACAGTTTATGGTCACTTTGGGCCACTGAGCAGGCATGGTGTGAGCTGGAGGGAGCTGGTGCCCAGCTCAGGAGCAGGGCTGCTTCAAGCACACACTTGCTGTCTGCTTGTAGCATGTTGTACCATGTACTGAGCACGTTTCTCTGTGCCTTAAGCAATTCATGCTTAGGAAACCTCTGCTGTAGCCTTCAAGATGGGTTGTTTAGCCTTTTGATCCCTTCCTGAAGCCATGGAGCTGCCAGAAACATTTTGTCTGCTTAAAGTGAGTTGTTATAGAGCCTCTGTATATGGGATGGCCATCATGTACTTCGAGAGATGTTGAACTGCCTGATGAATATGATCTGATCCTGTAGCCTTGCTCCTTGGTCCCCAAGACAGTGCAGAGAAAGCCAAGAGCTTCTCTGTTTATCACTTTCACAATCTGCATCTTGTTTCAAACCTGTTTTTTTAGCCTGGGTGTTCTTCTGTTTGCACTGTGCCTATTACTGCAAGATGCAATTTATGACTTGTGCTCTTCAAGTGTTTGACAGTTCTGGTTTATCTGACCCAGGAGTTTTGTTTTTTTCCCTGGAAATGATTAGGTGGTTGTGATTTGACTTGAGGAGCTATCAGGAGGAATAGGCAAGAGGAACATTAATGGTCTGTAGGAAACTCAGGAGACCTATATCAACAGGTATTTCAGAAAGGCATTAGGGGAGTTATTGTTACAGAAAACAACTTGTAGAGCTATCAACTTGATTGCCACAGGACTCTAACCCAGCTGATAAAGTTATGTATGACCCAGGTGTGTGCTCGTGGCTGGGCAGCCCATGGCCTGCTCAATCTGTGCAAAATGCTGCCAATGGCTACTCATGGCTGTGAGCACCCTGAACACCAGCAGCATAGGGATGGGAGACCCTTGTGTTGAATCAACAGGTATGGAGATCCAGTCTTCCAGTGGAAAAGATTCCTCAGGACAAGATGCACACCCACAACACGGGTAAGGAATGGTGCTGCCTGCCAGGCAGAGGTGGAAAAGGCTGAGGGGAGATTTGGCTTATGGTTAGAAAATCCTGAAGGCAGTGGATAATCTGAATGCAGAATGCTCATTCACCAAATCCTGTAATACAAGAACAAGGGGCACTCAATTGAAAACAGTAAGAGATTAGATTTGAGATAGAAAAAAGAAAGCTCTTCTGGACACGGCAGGTAGTGAACTTTGGGAACTTGCTGCCATGGGAGGAAAAGGGGATTAGACAAACTCGTGGAACCAGCTTGATAAGTAGCAGCTAAAATCCCTGGTCAGGGATGCACCTTCCAGCATCTCTGCCAAGGCAGCTCAGCGAGCCGGGCAGCTCAAGGGATGTAGAAAGCAGCCAGGGTAGCACCCTTTCCTGAAACACCATCTCCTGCTGTGCCCATCAGAGACAGCGTGCCAGGCTGGACATCCCACCGGATGGAGCGAGCCAGGGCATCCTGCTCACTGAGCCCTCTGGCACGAGCATTCCTGCTGCAGTGTGCACGTGCCAACTTACACAGGGAGCTGCCACGTGTCCCACGCCAGGCGTGCGAAGGCCATCGCCCTGCAGCTTCTTCTGCACCACAGGGCAAGCAGCACAGCTGCTGGGGTGGTGTTTGCCCCCCATCCTTGGGGCAGGAGCTCTGCTGTCCCACTGCCCTCCATCCTTCCCATGCTGTTCCGAGCCCCAGCGATGGCAGCTGCCCGGAGAGTACCTCGCTGCTACAGCATAAGACGCATGGATCAATTAACTCAGTTGCTGGGTTTCACTTTTGAATCAATTAACTGGAACTGAAATTAACTAAAAATATCCTTTGCTTATTAACAGACTGAACTAATTGCAATAAAAGGTAAAAAAAAAAAAAAAAGGAGAAACACAGAGATGCTATTTGTCACAGCGCATCTCTGCCCTCATCTTGATTGCAAATATTCCTCATTTACTGGGCGGCCTAATGTCTCCACAGCCTCCAAATTGGTAGTGTCATCCCATGATGAGGCAGCTGTGTTTTCCACCATCACCAGCACATCCCAGCTCTGCAGGGCTGGGATGGGGCCTGTCCAAGACCCACTCTTGTATCCACCAAGCCTCCTGCCCCGGCTGCTCCACAGGGCCTGGCAGCATGCTGCACTCTTTGTCTCGCCTTCCTTCCCTTTGTTTCTGCCTTCAGTTCTTTGTTTGCCTGGTTTTCCCCTTTTTTGTTGTTGTTTGCATCCATAATTTCTCTGTTGGTCTCTCCATTCTCTTTCCTGCATGCGTGCCCCCACTGTCTCCCAGGGATTTCCACCCATCCTCCCCAGCCCTTTCTTTCTCCCCATTTCCACCGTCCTCTACCCCTTCCCTCTGTCCACAGCACTATCCCACTCCTTCCCTCTGTCTTCCCAGCTGCAATTAGAGCTAATCAGATACCTGAGCAGCTCTGCAAAGCTATTAGTGGATTCCCGCTCATCCCAGGGGAGGTGAGCAAAGCTGGACAATTAGGCTTTTCCATGCAGCCCCCAGTCTGACAAACACAATAACCAACATGGGGCAATGGGCACATCTCTGTCACCAGCAGGACCATGCTGGCCATGGCCTGGCAAACATCCCTGGCCACTCTGGGGCTCCCATGGTGGCATCCAGCACGTAGGGTGCTCCTGGGGAGCACACCTGGCCACCCTGTGCCTGCCTTTGCTCTGGATCACCCCATTTTGGGAGCCTGGGGGGTGCTTTAGGTGGGGGCACAGCCTCTCTGGCAGGGCCAATGCACAGGGTTTGTTGCAGAGAATTTCCCTGCTCGCTCTGCAGCCCAGCGCACCCCTCCTGCTGCTGGATCTATGAGCTGTGTGTGTGTTTTGTAATTAAGCAGTTAATTGCACTGGAGTTCTTGATTAGCTTTGGGGGATGGTAATGTTCTAGCAGGATGAGATGTTGTGTACAGTTCAGAATCATTTACAGAAATTGGAGCTAATTTTGCTGTCTGTGCTTATTACTGCATTAATTTAATTTGGGTTGCTTTTAGCTCATTAACACATCTAATTAATTCGTTGACATCACTATTAAGATGTCTCTTTGAAATTGGCGTCTCCAGATAATCAGGATGGAAGAGGCTGACAGATCAGGCGCGAAGCTGACTGGGAAAATGGGGAAGAAAAAAAAAAAGGGACGACTAATGAATTTTCCATCAGAATCGCACGGTTTGTCAGAGTTGGTATCAGAGAGGCAGAGACAGAGCTGGTGAGACAGAGAAAGGGCACGAGAGAGACAGCAGTGGTAAAGGGAGACCAGTTCCTTCAAAAATATGATATTTGTTAGGAGAGTAAGCAAGACGAGTGAGAGGACAATAAATATTCTTTAGTGAATCGACATCAAGGCTGCATATTTCTTAGTTAATTTTCCTCTCTCCCTGGTTTTCCATTGCAGCCTTTTGGCTTTTTCCATTTTTTTTTTCCACACTGCAAATGATTTTGTTCTCCCAGTGCTGGGGGCTTTGATGGCCCGATTGGGCTGAGGATTGTGCATTGCCCCTCCTGCCACCACGGGTCCTGCTCTGCCAGGGATGGGGGGGAGGCTGCAGGGATGGGAGACCCTCTGTGCCCTGTGCTGCAGAGAGTACGGGGTTCAGGGCATGGATGGACAATTGCAAGCAATTAAATTACAGTGGCTAAATGAGTTTGCACATACCAGCAGAGCCTCAGTATCTGGCTGTGTGGTGGCCCAGCTGCATTTGTGAAATAAAACAGCTTAGCTTAAGCCTGCCTTCATGGTGGTTGTAGCAAAAGGGAAATGCCCTATGGGTTTGGAGGGGCGGTTGTGGCTCATGGGACTGGGAGAAAGTCACAGAAAGACTTTACCAGGAGCTGCTGGTCTTGTCAGTGGGAAGGAGCCCCAGAGCAGAGGTGGCTGTGGGGCACCAAGGGCAGCCCATCTGCCATCCTTCAGCTGCAAGAAGGTAAAAACACCCTTTTTGACATTCACAGGTGACACTGAACTGGGAGCCTGGGACACCACTGAAGCCTGGGAAATCATCTGCAGGGGGTAAATGTGAGCAAACCCAGTGAAGGGGGGTTGGTAGCAAGGAGGCAAATAAGGCCTTCCCTAGGCAAGACACAAGTTTTCTGCAAATTGCAGAAAACACAACCTCTTTCTGTTCCACATTCCCTCTGACAGGTGGGATAGAAACAGTAGAAACAGCCCAAAACCCACTTCACCCATGGTTTTAGCCTTTTTGAAGTCACAGAACACACAGGTTTTCATGGTGCATGTGCAGACCTCTCCACACACTTACAATTGGTGCTGACTGACAGCAAACCAGCTTCTCTCAGTTACCTTCCACAACTCCTGATGGTTCCCTCTGGAGTCTGCGGGCAAACACATTGAAACCACCAATCCAGTTAACTCAGCACACTTCCAACCACATACTGAATGCTCCAGTCAGCATGCTTGTTTCTGGAAGCATTTGCAGTGGAGTTAGTAACATAACTACATAACATATCTACAAACATAATGTTTCCTTCCCACCATTCCTGTGCCCCTCTCCAGGGAGATGCGATGTGGATGGAGGCAGTAGAAGGAGCATTTTCACTGGGAATAGCTATCCTGCAGAAAGACTTTTGTAAAATGGCTTCAAACTAACTGATTTTAAAGCAGAAGAAAATCTCAAGTTCCAGTACAAAAGGCTGTTGTGGAGGGAGAGAATGATTTTGAAGGGTCTGTGCGTGGCAGCTGATTCCATGGGTGGACCTTGAGGGCTCTGAGATCAATGTGCTGCCCTGTTCACTGAACCCAGGCAGACCAGCCCTGTGCCCCTTGCTCCAGGGACATCCCTGTCCTCATCAGATTCATTGTCTGTGTGCCCTCTCAGGCTGGAAAAGCCAAATGGAGAAAGCAATTTTTGCCTCACAGCAATTAAAAGCTTTGCCGAGAGCGAGGGGCCGGATCACAGGCAGGAGGGAGGGACCCTGGGAGAGGAGACTCCAGGATGCCCCCAAGTAGGATCTAGGTGATGGTGAGGGGTTGCAGAGATGAAATCTCCTTCATTACTTTCTTTGCTTTGCTCAAATCTCACTTGGGAGAAGCCAGTGGTGGTGGATGGAGGTGGAACAGGGCCCAGAGCTTCTCACTGCAGGGTAAAGGTAGCTGAGCTCTGTGTTGTGCACGGTGGGATGGGCGTGGGGAGGCTCTGCACTCTCACCAGGGTTGTCAGCCTTGGAAACACATACTGTGTGTAGGCATCTACCTGGTTTTCAAAGATACCAAATCAGACTGGGGCCAAATTGTAAATGGAGGAGACTGGTTTTAAGAGCCTTTTTTCTGGCAGTCTTGGTTTGCCCCACTGCCATCAAGCACCTGGCCTGGCACCACCACTGGTGCTGTTTTCTGGGTTTTTTTCCCAGATGGAGATCAAATCCGACTCTCAGCCCACCCTAAAAGAGAGAAGGCCAGTATCACACTGAAAAGCACAGGAGTGAATTGGCTTCCTCAGATTACTTGTTTAGCAGTGCTAAAATGGAGCCTGTTTGTAGGTTTCTTCTTCTACCTGTGATTTGGGAAAAAAAACCCACCCCAGAAGTATCCTCAGTGTCTGTCTAACAAATGAAGACAAACAAGTCTTTCTCCCCTACATCACAAGGCACAGGGGCACAGAGTGATTTACTCCAATTCTGAGCTGCAGTTTCTACCTGGGGAGGAGAAGTTTGCTTAAATTCCTATTCAATTTCATTCAAGGGAAGAATATTAGAAACTCCACTCTTTAGCACTTCATTAAACACTTTAGTTTAATAGCATCCTCCAGGGAATCCCAATCTGGACCACGTGAACCAGGAGTAAACAGCTGCATCAATTAACCCCATAATCTCAAGGGTGCTATTAGAAGGTGAGATACCCTTAGAAAGTGCATATGCCTGCAATTAGGCTTAAAATACTTATGTGTCAATAGCCTTAGTTATTTGTGCTCTCTGCTATTGATCTTGCTTATGTTTTCCACATTAAACAGTCTTTCTTACTTCATCAATAAATTAAGTGCTGTTTAGATTTATTCACTTTTTCTATTAAATGGTGCAAACTCCTGAGCTCCTGGCCTGGCTGTATCTGAGATGAGGGGCTTTAACCCTCTTCACTGGCAGCTCCATCTTGCTTTTGTTTCAGGAGCTGGGGGAAGCAGCAGTGGGAAAAGAAATGCAGGAGCTGCTGGTTTGGGTTGGCCATTAGCAGAGCTCAGGCAGGGAAAAGGAGGTGTTTGGGCTGGGTTTGCTGGATATGCCATTTTATGTGTTTGTTTTTCCTGCCTAGATCAGATTTGGAGGAGACCTCAGAGAGGGCCAGCTTTCCACACCATCAACGTAACAGAAATGTTTGAGTTTCTGCCACAGAGGAATTTGAGGAGGAGACACGATCTACAAGACCATGTAGAACATGCTCTTCCTGGCTTTTCTTCGCAGTAAAAGGCTTCAGGAAGAGCTTTAAATCTTCTGAAATGGCAACCAGCCAGGCAGGGAGCCTGCTCTTTTTCTTCCTCATATTTTCCATCAGCTTCATTACTGATTACAGCCCCTCCCTTCAGACCATTTGGCCCCAAAACAGGTGTGTGCATAGAATGTGACTGTGCTGTGTTGCTGGCTGGAAGCTGGGACCACTCCGGGACATTCAGGTGCTCCAGAAAGGTGTGAAACAGTGGAGAGACCTTTCCTGCAAAGCAGGTTGAGAAGAAGGCTTGAGGAGGGGGAAAGTTTTATGCTGTTTATTTTTTGTAGCTAGAGTTTTAAGTCCTAATTCTCACTTGTATGGGAATGGACCAAGGCTGGGGCCCTGCTGCAGGGTAAGTGCTGTGCTGAGGGTTGAGCACACTGAATGAAACAGCAGCACTTGCCAAGGGCTGGTGGCCTCATACGCTGAAAATATCTACTGTCCTTTTCATTCTTTAACTTTTTCAAGTGACTTTTCTTGTTTTCAACACCTCCCTTGGAGACCTGATGCCTTTCTATAAGGAAATTGTCCAAGATGCGGCACTTAGGGACATGGTTTAGTTGTGGAGTTGGCATTGCTGGGTTAACAGTTGGATTCAATGATCTTTTCCAACCTAAAGGATTATGTGTTTATCTTCATGGAAGCAATTCTGGAAGCAATTTTTTTTCCCTCTGGCCATCCTGACTTTTTTTGTGTTATGCTCAATGAATGTTGTGGTGTTTCATTAGAAGCATGCCTGAAAAAAAGGAAAACTTGGGGCATTTAAAAGGACAGTCTTTCAGATAGTTTGCATTGTTAAGTTTGCTGTTCCCTGCCCGTCTGGTGTGTATCAGTGCATGCAGGATTTTATTTTTACCCAGGCATTCCTGACCGGAGGGAGGCCGGCAGGCCCTTGTTGTTGCAATTAAACCATGTGCTACTTTCCATAACTCATTAGCCCTTTAGTTTCTGGATTAATTCAATGTGCAAATAACGTCACAAATTGAATATTAGTAGACTTCTATTGAGGATTAAGCGGCAGTAAAAGCATATCACTGTGTCTTCATTTTGCTTTGTACGACTGTGGTTTGTCCGGCGTAGCAAGTGGTTAGTTAACTACCCAGTAACTCACCACCTCCTTTCCTCTCCTGGTTTGTCATGTAATAGCCCAGAAACTAGAAGATAAAAACAACAACTGTGCATGTGAAAGTGAAGGTACAACAAAAGAATCACTGCGCAGTGTCCTAACTCCTTTTTCAGAGGAGAGCTTTGCATGAGGATGGCCCCAGCTCTTCTACAGCTGCTCCCACAAACACCCAGCAGCACCCAACAGCCCACAGTCAGCTAATGGGCTGTACTTGCTCCAAGTTAAACATCTCACCTGTGTCATAGCATGGATTTTGCAATGGATTTTATCACCCCCGATTCTTTTCAGATACACAGTTGGGGTGGGATTGCTAAAACCAGTCGGAGCATTCCTACTGTTGCTCAGAGATGAAGAAGAAAAGCAGGTTTTGGAGGGGTTGCAATGTCCCATCCCAGTCAAAGATCTCTGTGAGGACCCCCAGCACCTGTCCACGAGGGTCCAGTTGTGGGTTTGGGACCCACGGTGGGTAGTGCCAGGCCAACATGAGCCCAAAGCTTTTAACTTCAGACAAGTTGATGTGGGGAGGATGGCTCCATGACATGAGAACTTTTAAGGCATTGCAGAGCAAAATGGGTGCAGCTTTCTTTTAATGCACTGAAGTAGAGGCAAATTTCAATCTAATAATGTAAAGCAGCAATAACCATTATAATTAATTTATATAAAACACATTATAAAATTACACTTGATGCATTTAAATCCCATCCAGGAGCAGTGCTCGTTTTCCAGTTAAGCTATGGGCTGTGCTAAGGCAGACGGGGAAAGAGGTATTTCAATATGTCTTATAATTTTATATTCTTTCTAATATCTCTCATGCTAATTTCATTATGCAACACAGTCAGCACAGTGATGTAATTATTGAAAAGTAATTTTGCAATAAATGGATTTAAATGTGTTCAAGTCCACTGTAAATTCAATCTCTTGGTAAAGGTGGATTGAACAGGCAGGAAAAAGGGAGCAGGGACGTCGCTGGGTGAAAACTGAGAAGTCTTGAGCATCCCATGTCAAGCATCTGCTTACACCAACTAATAACATCCACTTCAGATGGAGACCAGTCTCAGAGTCAGCTTCCCTCCCTTTGAGTCCCCAAAGCTGCTCCTTGCAGAGGGCACTTCCAGCCTTCACTGTGGGGGAAATTTCGTGTCAGTCAAGTCTCCTCCCAGAGCAAGGCACTGCCTTTGCTGGGTCTGTGCTTCTCTCAGCAAAGTGGGTCCTGTGTGGGTGTCTTAGTCTGGATTAAGGGCTCAGTTACTGGGCAGGGACATAAAGATATTCTTCTGCATAAGACATGGGAGATGGGATTTCTATTCCTGGCTCTGTCAGAAACTTCCTATGTGATACTGGGCAAGTAGTGTATCATCTCTGTGCTTCCATTTCCTCATGTGCACAATAGGGATAAAGAGTGCTTCCCCAGCTCATCGGTGAAATTAATGTAACATATGTAAAGTGCATGTATATCCCCAGATGAAAGGTGCCATTGTAATAATATTCAAATTATTATGGAAAATAGATAAAACGACCAACCCCAGCTAAATGATCGTCTAGCTTTTCACCAGATTCATGAGATCCACGCTAAATGTGATAAGAAAATTTCAGATGTCAAGTGGTTTAGAGTCAGCCTCTGCTCATGAAACAGAGCTGGCTGTGCCTTTTAAGTGGAGGATGAGACAGCAAAGAATTTGGGGCTGGGAAAGTTGTTGCTGTGGTTAAGCTGCCCAGGTTTATTGGATACCAGCACTGCTGAAAGGTGTGTTTGTACAGGACCAGGACTCTGCCATGTAAGCAGTACCCATGTTCTTGGCATTAGGGTTGTGTCTGGGCAAGGCTGGTAGCACGCAGACATTTGTGTGTTTTCTCTGAAACAAATGTACCTCCTGGAGTTCCCTTTCATTGGGAAGGAGGTGCTGGCTTGGCCTCTTGAAAGAGCCACGTTTGGGATCACTGAAAAACCAAGCTCAGGGCACATTTGACTCCAAAACTGATGCACCCGGGCTCTTCTGGCACCATTGTATAGTTGCCCAGCACCAAATGCTCAATTATAGACAAAATTGAATTTACAATTTGCTTTTGGGCAATGTGTAAATTGGCCCTTCATTGATTATTAATGAAGTGCTAATTGCTCTTTGCAACCAATTTTTATGCAAATGCTATTAGTGCTATTTGCACAATTCTGCAATTTACAGTTTTACATTTGCAATGGCCTGGTGAAAAGATGTGAAAAGATGACAGCTTGTCCTAAAAGAAAACAAGAAAGGGAGGGGGGAGGATATGGCAAAACTTGTAAAACTTGGAGTAGCAAAATAACACAATTAGGAATGAGAAAACATAAAAAAACCCCAAACCAACAAAACATGAACAAACAAACTCTCTCTCTTTATTGATTGTTACAGATTCAGCGTTGACAGGGGTTGTTCTGAATGTAACAGGATCCCATGGCAGATGTAAACCAGACTCCAGGCATTTTCTGCGTGTTTCACCGAGGAGGTCAGTGTATGAATTTGCCTGTGAAAACATTGATGAGAGGCTGCCAGCATTACCCATTCAAGAACCTGGAGCTTTTCTTGGTGCCAAATGACGTGGTGTTAGTTTGTGAATCGAGCGTGGGCAGCTGCTGAGCTGTTTTGGCGCAGAGCTCCCCTCCAAGGTAACACCTCTCCCCTGCGTGGGGCCAGGAGCTGAGTGCTCTGCATCATCTGCCCTTGGCTGGTGTGAACCCACAGCCTTCCTGCCCTCCTTTACCATCACAATGGGCTCCTTTAGACCTCCCTTTGTTTCTGCATCAGAGTAATACCTTGTAGATAGTGCAGGGAGTTATATTTTATCTGAATCCTGCAAGATGGGAGTGCTGTGGGTCTCACTTTGCTAGCGGGGAATGAGAGTTTCCAGTAAGGACTTGTTTGCAGCTCCCATTTCCTTAGAGGCTCTAGGTGTTGCTACCTGCTCTGAGGCTTCACGGGAAGCCTTTGGTGGAGTATAAGATCAGATTCAGCTCCAAGCTGTTCCCTGATTGCTTCTCCTATATCAGACAAACTTTTCAGTGAACTTCACTGCAAGGTGGGGCAGCAGAGTGGCCTCATCTGCTGCTGGGGGGGGGGGGGGTAGATGTTGCTGGTGGCACAGGGTTTGCTGAGTCCCTAACAGATTGTTTCTTAATTTGGATAGGGGCAAGTAGTCATCACTAGGATCCAGAGGAGGAGGAGGAAGCAAGTGAATCACTGCCCAAGTGTGTTACTCCCATCCAGATGTCCCTAAGGGCATAGAATCATCGAATGGCTTGGGTTGGCAGGGACCTTAAACATCATCTAGTTTCAACCCCTCTGCTATGGTTGGGGACACCCTCCACTAGCCCAGGTTGCTCCAAGCCCCATCCAACCTGGCCCTGAACACTTCCAGGGCTGGGGCAGCCACAGCTTCTCTGGGCAACCTGTGCCAGGGCCTCACCACCCTCGCAGGGAAGAATTTATTCTCAATATGCAATCTAAATCTGCCCTCTGTCAGTTTGAAACTATTTCCCCATGTTTTATCACTACCTCCCCTTGCTCACAGTCCTTCTCTGGCTCTCTTGCAGACTCTCTTTAGACACTGGGGGCAGGAGCAGTTGGCCCATACCCCGGGCTCATGGCAGAGCATTTGATGCAAGCAAAGGTCTCTCTGCTGCCCCATTGCCATGAGCAGCTGCCCCTGGCAGGGCTTTCCCATGGTGCTGTCTGGAAAACCACTCTCTGTCTCCTCTCTTTCCTCTGGCAGCAGCACAGGAATTCTGCTACAGCTGCAGGGATCGCTGCCGGCTGCCTCACTTTTGCTGGCAGCACAGAAGGATTTCCTCTTGCTTTGACTGCAGCACGGGTTGTTTCTCAGTGGGATGCTGCTCCTGGCTGCCCCTGACGTGGTTACCGAGGGTGCTGTGGAAGCCGCAGGCACAGAGGACAGCTGGAGCCAGCGTCTGTTTTCCCCATGGAGCATCGTGCTGTGAGGCCCCGCACAGACACAGCGTGGCACTCTTTTCCAGAGCACCGTGCCTGATCCCGCGCCAGATCCCATCCCTGACCTCGCCAGCAGAGTGAGGCGGCCCCGGTGCTTTCCCAACCCCACTTGCCCCCGTGCATACCCCACGCCAGCCCCCCTGGACACTCCAGCCACTCTCAAGCCTGAGGCTGGTGCTCTGCTGGACACCAGAGTCAGAGACCTGCAGCTGCCTGAGCCACCCCAGGGCTCAGCCCCAGGACTGTGTTCAGAGGATGCTCAGAGCATGATGTGTGTGCCTGTGCATCATGAATGTTTTGTGGAAAGACCAGCCAGGAAATAGTTTACAGGGGAGTATAATCTTCATTTTTAATCCTAGGAGAACTGTTTGCATGTGACTTGGAGGTACTGTTGATTTCACTTGGTGTTGGGGGATATAGTCTGCTTTTTCATGGTGGACGTTGCCCTAATCTAAACGAGGATCCAGATGTGACAGCTGAGGCTTCAGGAGATGGAAATGCAACCAAACCAATCCAGAGGAAAGAGACACCCAGCCACCTCTCCCCCAAAAAGCCCTGTTGGTGCCTGGGGTAGAATATGCATTGTACCCAGGAAAGAGCTTTTTCAGCCTAGAAAAACCCAAGGAGCTGAATTTGGCCTTGGCCCAAGGTGGCTGGTGATGTTGGATAAGTCTCCTGGTACTTTATGGTGAGTGCAACAACACTCATAGCCCTCCAGGAGCAACGTCCTGGAGGCAAACAGCTTCGGGCAGCCCACGGGACCACCCAAAAGAGAGGGACCAGCACTGCTCTCCCCACTCCAGGAGAAGGATGGTTGCAGCTTCAATTTAAATAATTGTTACCAGGGTTTCAGCAGTGACTCATTGGTCTTCCCTTGTTAGCAGGGAACTATCTGGGGACACACCCTGCTCCATGTTGCCAAGGCACTTTGATCAGAGGGACTTTCCGCACCTCCTTCTGCTCCTTCCTCTCACCTTTTTATTTTTTTCCAAAATAGCCCTTGCTTGGCAGAACATCTCAGCTCTGTGGGCACAGACAGGGTCCAAGTGCACAGGGCTGACTGCACTCCAAACTCTACTCTGCTGTGGCAGCTGGACTCTTGAATTTTTGCTCTTAGTTTTAACAGAGCTGGGGAAGAGATTGTTTTGCTGGACCACTGAGCATCTTGTGGATTAATCCATACAGCCTTTTCACCAGGATGTCATCTGCATCCTGAGGTCCCAGCAAGGCAGATCAGTGTTTGGTTCACCTTGACCAGGTGGGCACCTTGAGGAAGAGCAAATATAGGATGGTGAGACAGGAGTGGAATGAACTCATTTAAGATGTTTTAATTTTCAGAATCCTTCCAGGCTTAAAGCATGTTTTCATTTTCAGTATTTTCTTCTGTTTCCTTTCCAACAACCGGTTTGGAAGGCTGTTCTACCAATGAAATAGGAACAAAATTTTGTTTTCCCCCACTCCTTGACAGTGGCTATCTGCCATCAGCAGTGGCAGTCTGGGCTAGGTTTGTTTAATTCATCCTTAGTCTCCAGGCAGCACAGGGAGGCTCAGGAGATGGAGGAGGAAACCTCTTCTCCTATATAAGAACGTTTCCTTCCGTGTGCTGCTGGATTTTGTTGTCCATAACAAAGTCCCTCCTCAGCATGGAAAACAAAACCCAAGAAGAAACTACGAACCTCATCTTTCGGGACCAGCGTCCTAGAAGGACCTCACTTTAAATCCCCCCGCCCCCCCAAAATTTGAGGAACATGTATTTTAAATGCGATGTTATAAAAACGTGGTAAATATTTAATTTTATTTTTATTAAATACTAAATTGATGATGGCTGACACTTTATTAAAGTGTCAAAGTGAGTGTTCCTACATTCTAATTACTTATTCTAACAAGGAGGCAGCCTCGTCGGGAGCCGCGCGTGCCGGCGCGCGCAGGCGAGGGGCGCTCCTGTTAAGTAACACCTATTAAACTATCATTTGCACCTAGAGGCATCTCATTAATATCTCAACTGGTGAGACTGCGCTGCCAGTGCCTACCTGACCCGGGGCGTTGACAGGAGAAATGGCTCCGGGAGGCCTTTCCTCGCTCCAGGCTTTCCTGTACAAATAATTCCTATAAAATTAATAACGACTATTCCACTTAATTGAATTCCTGATAAATGAAGATTCTTCCAGGCCCCTGTTAAAAGCATCCAAGATGCAGGAGGAGCACTGCACCGCATTCTGGGGACAGTTTTGTTCTTCCCCTCTCTCCCATTCTTGCTTCCTTTGTCTCTCCAAGCCTCTTTCCACCCTATTCATGTCTCCCGCTACTGCCTCCTTATCACTCTTTCCCTTCATTTCCTGACCATGCCTTCTCTTTTCTGCAGCAGTTTCCTTTCTGATCTCCCATTTGATTCCCTTCCACTTCTCTGGCTCTGCCTGGATCTATATTTATGGCTACTTATCTTGATGACTAATTTTCCTTCTAGAGCCTTCTTCTTCTTTCCTCTCTTCTCCTTCCATCTTAATTTCCCTTACATCCCTCTTCCATCTGGCTCTTCATCTCATGAGTAAGACCTGTTTCTCACAGGGTTCCTTCCAGGCCCTGAAATGGTTGTCTTAGAGGAATCTCCTCGCTGATGTGAGATCCCTGTTGGATGAGGTTGTGGCATTCAAGAGCTGTCCGGTCACCAAGATGATATGTCCTCCCCCAAAGTGGAGTCTGTCACCCTCAAAAATTTGTGGAACATGCATTCATCTCACCTTCCCCATGGATGGAGAGATACCTGTGTGGAGAACAGATTGTCCTCAAGACAGAGTTCATATGACCACGACTTGGATGCCAAATCATTACAACAGAGGTAAGGGGCCCTCTGTGAGGGACATGCTGGAGATTTAGGGCTTTCTGTTGCCTTGCAGGGCTTCCTTTAACATCATTTGCTCTGTTCCTGACAGTAAAGGAGCTGCCTTGTTACTCTTATCTTGTGCAGCTGCACTACTGGCACTGGGGTTTGTTCATAAGTTACTGGGGTTTGCTTTTGTCATTCCTTCAATAAATATAAAAATAACCACTAAAAAATTCCATTCTATTTTTATTTTATTCCAATTAGAAAAACAAACTTGAAACTAGACTTAATATTAAAAACACTAACTCGAGATTCAAAGCAAGCAACTTAAAAATAAATAAATACATAATGGAAAAAATATCATTAAATAACACATGAATAACAAGTAATGGGATTTTAATCTTCTTGCCAGGCGAGGCTACTCCTTCAGCACTAAAGGTGACTCACAAGCAGCACCACTCTGGGAAAGTTAAAAGTGATAATTCGACAAGACTAGAGGATTGTGTGGGACTCAAAGGGATGAAACAGCCTTGCAGGGGCTCTCCGTCCTCTGTCTCTTAGTGATGAATGAAAGTGGAAAGCCAGATCAATTCAGAGCTGCTGAAAAATAAAAGATGATCACGTCTTCATGAACACCCAGGTAGGCTGGAAATCACTGCCCTGCGATGCCGGGATGCTGAAAGCTGAGCAGAGTTCAAAAGGAGGTTCAGCATTTTTATGGATAACTATATCCAGACTTGTGGGAATTATTTTATATACACATATATAAATCAAAGAAAATAACAACACCCTGTGAAGGGGCCTGGAGAACATCTCTGTCTGCCTGCACCAGGATTCAACTAACCATCGAAGTCGATTACTCTCAAAACAGGGTTTCTTCCACCAACTTCTGCTGCCTCCAGTGGTGGAGCTGAGATGAAACCTGAGACCTCTGGGGCATCCAGAATTGGGACTGTTGTGCTCGGAGTTTGCACTCGAGTAGTGTGTTTCTGCTCACATAGTTCTGTGGAGACATCCAGAACAGATTGAGATGAAGATGTGAAAGGAAGAGAATAAGTCAGGGATGGAAAAGATTGGTCTTATGGTGGCAGTGGGAAAGCCAGAAGGGAGGAAGGAGAATATATGAAAGGAGAAGCAGGTGGAGAAAGAGAAGGAAAAGGATTTATTTTGGCAGGTAGTAGTAGGATGTCAGAGGCCAGTTCGGCCAGATGAGAGCCTCCCACTGAAATCCAGTGGCAGTTACTTGGGGCAAGTCTTTTGCAAAGTATCAAACAAAGCAGAAAAACTGATTCTTTTGATTAGAGCAAATTGGTGTTGGTACTGGGCTGGTGGGTGAGCTAGGAAACCAGAAACTGGCAAATAGGAGCAGTGAAAAAGTGAGGCAGGAAATAAGAAAAATTTTATGTAAGCAAAGGAGAAGCGTAGAGAGCATCTGGACTGATCAAACTGTATGTGTGGGGTGGTTTACACATTTTAGTCTAAAGGAAGTGACAACCCACAGTTGTGAAGACTGGAAGAGGAGGTACCTACTGGTGAATTTGCTTCATGTGCAGAGAGGACAGGCAGGAGTGGCAGGAGCAGGGACCAGGCACCGTGTTGCCTTCCCCATCTCGCAGCTGGTCATTGCTGTGGGTATAATTTAAGGCAGAACTTGGGCTTTCTTACATATTTCACTTAACTCCCTTGTTTTTAATTGATCCTGTTATGGGCATTTCAACCATTTCATGAGCCTGTGGTGCCCGGTTTCCCAGGTCAGAGGGAGGTGAGTGCTGTTCCTCTGCCAGAGGGGAAGGCAGTGCTGCCTGTGGGATGGAGAGAGGTCTCTGAGTCCATGTTGAACATGGGTGCACCTTGTAATATTTCTACAGCAGCTTTGTCTGCCTTGGTTCACCCTTCATTTCTCTCCAGCATCCCTCTTTCTTTTCTCTGTTTAGAAAGTCTATATACTCCTGGCTTTTGCAGGAGCACAGTCTGCTCTCATTTGCATTTAGCTCTGACACCATCTCAGCCAGGAGGCGAAGTGGGGCTTCAGTGTGTCCCTTGGCTGAAGGGATGGGTTTGGGGTGGCTCAGAATGCTGGATCTCCCTGTCCCCATTGTGCAGGCAGGGTCCCCAGGGCTGGCACACACTGTTTGGGCAGCAGGACTGCAGCAGAGCACGGGGCAGAATGCTGCAGTTTGGGGTGCAGGACTGGGGTGCCATGTCCTAGTGGGCAGTCAGGTGTGTGTCCCACTGCTTGCACGGCAGTGTATGGGCCAGGCTGGTCAGAGGTACAGCTGCCCGGCCTCAGATCAGTGTTTATTTTTCAGGCTGAAAGGAAGCTTGTGATCCCAAAGCCCTCTGTGTTTAGCCAGACCTCTCATTCACTTGCAAAGGAAACCCATGTCAGCCGCTCCCCTTTGTCTCCCCTGAGCTATTGCTTTGAATCTGAAAGGATTGGGTGCAGATTTCAAGGGATGTTCAGACAAAGGCTGTTTGAACAGCACTTGTGTAAATAATCCATGAAAAACTCTTTGAATAACGTCAATGAAATTTTCTCTGAATTTGCTATTCTTTTTCTCCAGTGGCAGAAAGAAGTGAAAGTCAGGAAAGGGAGGAGAGTCAGAGGAAGGGAGGGAGAAAGGGAGGAAAGGGGTGGGAGAAGGACTGACACTTTTTTCTCTCTGCCAACTTCTCTCATTGCCAAGAAGTAGCTTGGCTTAGAAAAAAAAAAAATCTCTGTTATCTTCACAGCTTTAGGAATAATTTCATAAGGGGCCTCTGTGTCCTCAAACTTCTCCGTACATTAAATGTAAGGGGACACCCTAGTATTTTGCACAGCAAGAGTAATGTCGAGCCAGTTAATTATTAGCCGTATGGTTTAATGTTCACTTGCTGTACATATGCACGAAACAATTCCCCTTTAGCACGTCGTTTAGTTTGCATTAAAATGGAGATAATTGTTTTGATGCCAAATGTTCCCGTCCCGCCTCCCCCATCCCTCTTCATACAATTTATACAAATTATAGCCTCAAACAAGAGGGACAAAAAGTCTTTGATTTGGTTCCTTTTGAAGATATCCAAATTGAATCGCGTGCTGAGTTTGGGGACACCTTAGCCAGGGCTGGGCGAGGAGGGGGACAGGGGGGATCTGCGGTGCCTCCCCCGGAGCGACCTGGGGTGGGACGGGGAGGCTGCGCCAGCTCGGGGAAGGGGCTGTGGGAGCTCTCGGCTTCTTCGGGAGCCGGTTCAGTGGATGTCCAGGAGATGGAGCAGTGTTTCTGTGGCCTCTGCCGCCGGTGCCCCTAACGAGCCAGTCTGTCTGAACTCGGAATGAATTTTGTTCCCTTTTCATCACTCTCTGATGTCCAGCTGCTCCTGTCAACACCTTCTTATAGCATGTAATTCATCGCTCAGAGTGACAGCTGGGGCCGTGGGGCTGGGACCAGCTCCTCCTGCCATCGGCTGCACCCAGAGAGGGTCCCTGGCCAGAGCAGGGGCTTCCCTCGCCCCCTCCCCGCACCTGGGGCTCACAACTCTCCAAAGGATTCCCCAGACAAACCCGGGAGCAGCCTGGCTCGCCCTGAACCCCTCCTGCTCTCACTGGGGAACTTCTGGTGGGGGCTTTGTGGGGAGCATCTTCCAGCCCCCCTCCCCAGTGGGTGCTGCGGGGCTGGGGGAGGCTGAGGAGAAGGCAACGAGGCAGTGCTGCGAGGAGGGAGGATGGCCGAGGCTATGCCGGCAGCTCCTGCAGGATGCAAAGCCACGTGGGCTGCGACCACCCAGTCCTTTTATTCCCGGGGTTTAACTTATTTTGATTGTATGTCAAAGCAGGAGCAACCTTGTCCTCAGATTTATGGGCTTGCACCCAAATAACGAATAGTGGCTGTCACCCCCTGCGTCCCCAAGGCACATCTGACATGATGTTTTGCTAATGTGCACAAAAACATGCAGCTTCCTTTTGTACCAATCCCCCTACCCAAATGTCCTCTTCCTACCAGCCAGTTTCTGATAATTATCCTCTAACTCAGCACTTCTGCCTTCAATTCTCCCCCCGTACCTTCCTGCCTTCCCATAATTTATTCTATATTTCACCCATTTCTTGTCCTCATTTATAATTCTTCTTTATTTTATTACTTTGCATAATTTCCTTTTAGGATTTGTCATAAAATAAATTCTGCCACTTCTGTCTTCTCACTTCTGCTCTCACTTCTGCTCTCCAGAAGCCGTTTCCAATGCCTGTGCTGGAGTTACCCCAGTCTTGGAGGATCAGAAAACAACCTTAGTTTCAGAAAGGCCTTCTCAAATGTGTCAGCATCCTGAACAACATCCGCAAAGCAGATCCTGAGTATAAATCCAGGGTGAACCTCCAGCCAGGTTCTTTTGCTGTGGTGAAATGCTGACATGGGCAGAATTATCATCATATGATTGACCTAACCTGAGTCAAAAATACTGATGACTAAGGGAATGAGGAAGCTGAGGAGAAAAACTGCTGACATATTGATGTCCAATCTGTCCTGGAACGTAGGAAAGCACGTGGGGAAACTGAGGCACAGAGATCTAATCCAGATTCTCCAAGGTGTGAGATGCTTGGCTCTCTTTAAAATCAAAGGGACAGAGACATCTGACATTTTTGACAGTTTGTGTCTGATTCACCCATTTAAGGTCACACAGGACACTTGTAGAAAGGTAATAAAGAAAACCGAATGCAAATTTTCTGTGGTTCATCCCAGAATCTGAATTGTTTAGTTGAAATGTGACCCATCATGAGGAAGAGCAGAGGGCTTGGATAAGCTGTTCTATGTTTCAGTGAACTCCATCTCCTAGGAAAATAGAAACTATTTATGTGGAGTTAGAGTCCAAATGCTATTGTCTGCTGGTACATTTCCTGGAGAAGAAGGTGAACCTACCACATCCATTGATCAGCCCCAGATGCATGAATTTCCAGTTACCTTCATCGAGTGGAAATATGAAATTTGCTCACCAGCTTCTGTGCAGGGTGGAGGATTTGGGAGAACTATAGGAATACTGATTCATGAATCATCCTTGCTGCCCGGATACAGGGAGCTTCCAGAACATGAGCTTGTGATGAGGCTCCCTCACCCTTGGAAAGTCCTTCTAGAGAGGTCTTGGATCCAGGAAGGACCACTTCCACGAGAGGCAGTAGAGCTTCAATGCAGAAATGAGATCTGGAGGAGGAGGAGATTACACTCAACAGAGCTAAAACCCAATCAAACCCCATCCCTGGTAATGTGGGCATCCCCTTGGAAGCACCTTTTCCCCTGCAGACACAAAGAGATCCCATTCCACCACACCCTTGCAGCAAAGTTTGTAGCTGTTCCTGGAGGTGGGTATTCAGGGAACCACGAATCTGTGGTTCATTTCATTTGTAAGTGCGAGTGTCCTGCCAGGAGACTATAGGAACAAATGAAAGCACTTGCTCTGTGCCCCAAATTTGCAGTAGTTTCTCCACTGCAGGTATCTTACCTGCCCTGAGAACTCTGAAGTTGTGATGTCAAGTGCTAAGGTTCATGAACACTTTTGAAGGCTCTTTTTGAATGAACTCAACCTAAAAGATGTCTCTGTGAGTGGGAACCACATTTGCCATCCCCTTGATTTCTAAGATTCTGTTGGATTTGAAGCTCGAAGTAAAACCCGTGAGAACAAAACCTTGGAGGGATCAAATGGAAAACATCCTCCTGGTTCTCTGTGCTGGAGAAAAACCACTGGCTTCATCGTTCTAGCGTGCTTTGTTTGGTTTTGTGTGTGCTTTTTTTTTTCCTAGTATGGAGAAATCCCTGTGTGGTTTGGGTTTGCGAGAAGGATTTTCCCTTCATGCGCTGCCACAACCACTGAGATCAGCTGAGGCACTCGAGTGAACGGATCCTGGATGTAATTGTCTGAGGGCTGGTGCCAGGTTTTTTCAGAAGAGGGACTGACTGGCTGCGTTTCAGTTCCACCTCTGCCTTGACAGAGCCTGTCTCCTTTAATCATTAGAGTTCAGTGCACGGCTCTCGCCTGGCACGAGTTGGAATTTCATTTGTTTTGGAGGAAGGTTGCTTCTTTTGTTAGTTTAGGTCTTTTGGTTTCAGTTGTGTAAACTGGGGCAGGCTGATCCCATTGGCTCTGAGGAGCTGACAGCCAGGAGAAGGCTGGTCTGCTATTCAGTTTTGGGGTTTAGTTTTAAATCTTTAGAACGTTCTGGTTTCTATAATGAGGCATGTTTTACGAACTGTGAGCTGTATGAATGTGTGCTTTTCCCAAACTCAGGGCAGTCAAAAAAACTCAGCACCATAAACTGAGTTTCTTGAGCAAACTGAGTTTTGAATTTATTCAAATGGAAGAAAATTCCAGTGTTATTACAGCCATGCAAAACTCTAGTTAATTTATGGTAGTATAAAATCCCTTTTTTAATGACTGTGACACTGCCAAAATCTTTGCAGATGCAGAAACAGCTTCACAGGAGGATTTCAATCTAACATCAACAGGAGATTTGGAAGATGAATTGTGCAAGGATCTCCTTCCTCCAAAGATGCTGCTTTGTTTTGCTTTTTAGCATTTGGTTTGGCTCTAATATTGTCTGGTTTATGATGTTTTAATTATTGCTGTTTATTTATTATAATCATATTTTAATTGTTTGTGTAGTGCCTTGAGTGCCTTGGCAGGGGGGCATATTATAAATTAAATTATTATTAAAATGTTGTTATTATGTGTACCTACTCCAAACTGAGCTAGAGGAGGGAACACACTCAACTGCCTGGAATTAATTCCTCCCTTTTCTTTTCCTTTGTCTCTACTCAGGAGCATAGTTCAAAGGGCTGGAGAGAGAAAATGATGTTTCATTGTCTTCTCCTGGGACAAGGCGAGATGAGGGGAGCTCTGATCTGGGCTCCCTTGGAGACCTGGTGCTACTTCTCTTGGGTCCCAGGATATGCTCTGTGGTCCCCTTCTCTTGGGAAAGGATATGCTCTGTGAGTCAGGGGGAGGTTGGAGTTATTTTTTAAGGAGGCTGGTTTATGTTTACTGCAGTACAACAGGATTTGCTAGTTCTTAAACTAAAAGGGAGACTGTCAAGTGCACTTCTAGTGTGCTTGGAGGGCTTGGCCCTGTCTGAATCCCACTTCCCATCTCCTGACCTTTCTGGTTGCTGCAGACATCACTGTGGACCCCAGCAGGGTCCCTGCCAGCCCAGAGAAATCCCACCTGGGATTTCCCACAGCTCTGGAAATCACAGCCAAGGTTCCAACCCTCTGGCCCCATCACTGGTGCACAGGGTAGATGCCACTTCTGATTTGGCTTCTTTGGGGTTTCCCTGTGCCCTGAGGCAGAGACCAGTCAGCATCTCATGACCAAAGCAAAACACCCTCACCCCCAGCTCATCCCAAGGTCAAATAGGATCAAATAGGACAAAGCTGGTGGAGAGATACATTCTTTCAATCTTCTCTTCATTTATCTCCCTGCAGGTTTTCTCAGATGCCTCTGTCCCAACACATTTGGGCTGTTGGTGTTGCAGCATGAGCACAGTTAACCCTCCCCTGGGACAACCACATTCCATGGGACTGAGATCCAGTTTGAAGGCCAACAAACACTCAGACCAATCGATGACATCAAGACTCTTCCTCCAGCGCAGAAAAGAAGCGTTTCCCCCTCCTTTAGACCTCCTCATGACTTGCTCAGAGGCTGAGGTATGGGTTATTTGGGTTCTCCAATCATCTTGCTCTTGCAGGGGTGCTAGAGGTACCCGTGTGTTACTGTGACGGGAGCCACACGAGCACCACTGATGGGTTGGTGATAATGTGAAGGTCTCTGTTACATTAGCTGTCAGTTTGCTAATGAATATTAAGAGACAGTTGTCATATGAGCATCTCTACACTTTGGAGCTGGTGGCAAACTTCACACCTTCAGTTCTCCTAATAATACAGTATTTCATCCCACTCAAATGCTTATTATAGCTAGTCTGATAGGTACTGTAAGATCTCATTATTTATCTATATGCTTTATTTTGGATAGATAATAGAAAAAATTGTCTAGAAGGGCAGCAATTTATTCCTACCATTTAGGAATAAAACTGTGAGTTTAACTTATTCCAGTCTGTGGATTTTTGAATGAAGGTTTCTAGTGGAAGTATAGATCTCTTTGTGTCTTGCTTTGGATCATAAAAGATATTGCTTTTTTTTTTTGTGGCCTGCTACAGACCTCAGTTCACAACCCATGGGAGACTGGAGGCCATGAGGACAGGAGAGGGAACTGGGCTTGGTGTCTCTGTAGGACCCCTAATGCCTCAATAAACCCACAGGGTTTCACTAAGCACTCTCCCATGGTGGCATCAGAGAGGGTCAGCAAAAATAGCTGTTCCTGCAGACATTTGGTGTCAGTCTGAAGAGAAGCCATTTTTTCTGTCTCCTCTATTCCTTCTATTTAACACAGATCCACATGCCAGGCACCTTCTCCCTCCCTGATATGCATCCATTTACTGGTCCTGCTTTGGGCACTGCAGTTCAGCCTCTGCTTTTCCCATTCCTCACTGGCACATCCCCATGGATCTCCAGATGGGGCTCAGCTGCTGACCTTCCCCACATGCACTTGCCTCTTCCTCAGGCCCTTTCTGCCCGTCTGTGATGGAAAGGGAGCTGCAATTCCCTGTGCTGCCCCATCCTCCAGCAAAGCCCTGGTAATCCTGCACCCAGGGGCCATTTAGTCCTGTCTGCATGGTTTGTGGCTCTGCCACTGAAGGGTCCTAATTTGGTGTCATGTCAAGAGAGGACCAGAAGGCAGGGCAGGGCTCCCAAGGGTTGGGTTCTGCTCCTGATTTTACAACCATGCAAAGGGTGAGCTTGGGAAAGGGTTTTAGTTAAAACCAAGCACCCACCAGCTGTGTTGTTACTCTAGATCTATTTTCCTCCTTCTGATGCCCTGGCTTAAGGTTTTAATTTTGTTGTGTTCACTGATGATCATTACTAAACTGAAGATATTTTGGCATAAAGACTTTGAGCTTCTCTGACTTTCTGAGCCTGTAATAGGGCAAGTAACCCTGTGCTTGGATCAGGAGGGCATAAGGAGGCAGACACACATGCCTCCCTCACATGCTGGTTATAGTGGATGTAGCCATAGGATAAGTGTAATATAATTACACTGCCCTGTGATAAACCACGCCTAACTCAGCTCCATTCTTCCCACTAATCCACCTCCAGTGGGACTTTTCCTAATGCACCAGACCCCACATGCTTCTAAGAATAGTCTGTTTGAAAGCAACACCAAAGCAGCAACCCCCCTCCACCTGTCTGGGTTCCCCAGAAACAAGCACTTGCCACCCTGGTTCATTCCTCTGCCCACAGCCCAGCACACACTACTCACCCTCGTGCCCCTCTACTGAGCCCTGCCACTCTGGGGAGTCCAGCTCCCACATGCATCACAACAGACCTGCAGATTTACACCCCCAGCCTTTTTGCAGGAGTTCTCTGGATTTATAAGAGGGCAGGATGTGACCTGCAGAATTCAACAATGGTTGTTAACCTCAACTGTAATCAAATTAGGCTGGAGCACAAGCCGGCTGTTGTATCGGGAGCTCAGTTGCAACCTGCCTAGAAAATAACATTCATTCCTTTTCTTGCATTAACATATTTTTTTCCAATTATTCAGGATATGTTCTGGCTGTGTCTGTGCTGGGGAGGGATCAGCAGGACAATAGGAATTTCTGACCCAGATGGGCTCCATCCTTTTCTATTACCTAGCTGGAGCCAGAGGAGCTTTTAACTGGGAACAAATGTTTTTAGGCCCTCTCCATGCTGCCACTCTTCAAATATATTTGAAAATGTTATCCCCAATGCCTGATGTGCTTGTAACGTGTTTTAACTTCAATGTGACTAAATGCTGGGCTCTTGCAGGTCTGCAGCACGGCTTCTCATTTGCCTGGCTGAAAATCAAATCTATATGTGTATTTGCATACCAGAGCTGGGCTACAATCCCACCAGCCAGCCAGTTCATTCCCTGTGTAGACAGGTTCCTAGTGTATCTCTTTCCAGACAAGAAAGGCCTTGTGATTGAGATGCTAAAAATAACAAATGTGCCTTCATGCCTTGAGTAACGTGGGCCATGGCTGGGCACAGCCTGGCTTTTAAAGGGTTAAGGAGGCTGTGTCCTTGGTGACATGCAATTTATGATCTTGTGAATCCTTTTTTAATTATTTTGCTGTGACAGAGGTGGAAATATCCAACTTCAAACGACTGGCTTTATTGATATGCTGCTATTTGTGCCTCTGTGGAGGAACAATCCCATAAAAGCAATAAATTAGAAAAACCCCTTTTCTCATCAGAGAGAGAGATACTTTCTGGCTGGGAGCAAGAGACCTGGTGCAAAGGCATTTCAGCTCCACGAAGGGGCTCCCTGTGATCTGTGGTGAAAAGCCCTTTCTTACTAACCAGGCACATTTATGGTGCACCCAACTGCATATTACCCTCCAAGTCGAGCCAGGCTCATTGCAGAGGGCTGGAGTTTGGAAACACAGGAGGAATTTTTGTCTGCATTCATGGATGTTGGCTGAACATCTGTAAAATGTTTATGGTTTTGTGGCTGTTCGCATTGGTTAGTTATTTACCATATTTGCACTGAGAGGATGATCAGAAAGCACATTTTAGGACAGAAAAAGGGATTTCAAAGTACAATTAACTGATGCTGTTGGAGATGAACTGATTAAGGCCAAAATGGCTGTGTTTATTTGCAGACACGAATGACCGGTTTTCGCCACAGAGAATGTAACAAAGTCCATCTCATGAATCCAGATGAGAGCAAATGTGACATTGTATTTTATTTTTTTTTTTTTAGTGTAAATAGTTGCCCGTAACAGAGATGTACAGGCCTGGCCACAGGAGTACCCGGGCGCAGCCATACAAACACCAGCAGTTATGAAATGATTTGTGCTTCCAGCTGCATTTGGCAGGTGCCAGAGCTGAGCTGGGCTCTGCCAGCATGTGTGGAGTGAGCACTGCCCACGGTCTGACCAGTCAATGGCACGTGAGCAAGCCCGTTCCCCTCTCTTTAGACAGGCACAGTCAGATGTGAAGCAGAAAGTACGTGGAGACTGACCCTGCAAGCCCAGGAACACCCACCAACTCAACCCCTGCTAGGACAAAAGCCCCTCAGCCTTGCATGGAGACTGCAATGGGGTCTCAGTCCTGTGGCTGTTCCATTAATGACCCACCCACATGACAAGGACTGAGCATCTTGGCTGCTTCTTTTTGCCACCTGGTCTAAAATGCTCTGAGGTGCTCAAGGGACTGGAGTCTAGCACACCTGTATATAATGGGGGCAGGTTGTAAGGTCCAGTTCTGGTCCATCCTGGGGGCTTTTGTGCCAGTTCAGGAGTGGATGGGGCAACATTAGCAAGGAAGTGATGATGGCTGGAGTCGGTGTCCAACACAAAGCTATCAGTGTGCTTGCTGTATGCTCATGGTAAAAAGTCATGTAAATTATCCTAAATCTTTAATGGATATAGTCCTGAGGAGGGTGAACAGGTCTGGAAGGTGAAGGCCTCTTGGGTTCAGCACGGGCTTTGGCCTTGAGGGAGAGGGAGACTTCACTAGGGCTGAGCTCCACTCATTTCTAACAAAAGTCAAGCGTCAGTCCCAGGTCTTGTCTTTACCAAAGAGGAGACAGTAATGTACTCTGAGCTGTAATCTCTAATTTATTGTTGTTAAGAGGATGTGTGAAATATCTGCTGTTCTTGTGCCAGTGGAAAATTTTATCATACTCTAGAAGCCCACTTGTTTCAGAAACCGGCCCTTGGCAATAACTTTTTCTGGCACCCAACCTGGCCTGGGTCTGAATTGATGATCTCAAGGTAAAATTGCTCTAAATGCCATCATTATGCCCTGGAAGCACTCAAAAAGCAGAAGGCATGGCCTGATTCTCTTTTGCATAAATCTGGATGCCTCCACTGAAGTCCCAGGCACTTCACACACTCTAGAAGTGGAACAAGAGAAAGATGATTTAGTCTCTGAGTTTTTACCTGACGTTGATCTAATCCTGGGATGCTGCAGTAAGTGGGATATTGTTTTTTACTTGCACAGATGCTGGATCAAGCCTACAGCAATTAACATTCAACACCTGTGCTTCAATCAAGCTACTTTTCTGTAGTAACACCATTTATGTTGAAACTTCTTCTCCTTCAGTCACTGATCTTTAGGCTTATCTACCTTAGCCTGGTGTAAATACAGTGTAACCCTGGTATTATTTGAGTTATTCTTGATTATCACTGATCACTGGTTTAAATGAAATCTGAATGTGACCCACAGATGACATGTTTTCAGGGCCCTGTAAAGATCAGAGCTACAACTAAAGTTCCCCAGTATTGATCACCTCATCCCTGCCAATGAGAACAAACAAAGCAATGTGGCTGAGATACTGTTGTGTTTCCATTCCTTGACACGGAAAAATTTATTGTGCAGCAGGGTCTTCTACATTCTCTGTTTATAAGCATTGTTTCCATGGGTATGGAACCACCTACCCCTGTGCTGGCCCATCCTCAGGGTTTCTCCTCCAAATCCATAAAACTTCCAGGCTTGACACATGCTGCACTGAGAGAGATTGATTGGAGCCAGTCTGAGGGATGGAGAACATTTCCCATCCAGGGAAAGAGGGACCAGGCAGGAAAACAATCCTGGTCTTTGGAAACCCTATCTGTTGACAGACGGAGTTGGTCATCCATGTGGATAGCCCATCTTCTAGATGAGGGGATTTTTCCCACGACACCCAGAAAACCCCCTTCATGATCTGCAGCTCAACTTTATCCCAGGTTCACACCCCATCAGAACCAGTGCTTTCAGGTTGCACTGGACACCCAACAGTGGGGTATCTGCCAGCCCAGAGCCCACCCAGGCTGGATTTTCAGAGCCTGTTTCCAACAGCACCTTGCCATGCCCATGGGAATGATGAAGCACCACCGGTGATGAACAGCACGGGACCAAACCTGCTGCACTGCTGCAGAGCAGACTGGACCCTTGTCCAAAATGATCTTTTGCTGCTGCTTGGTCACATCTTGAAGGTCACAGGTGAGGCCAAACAAGGAGAAACCAATATCTGACACCTCACTGAGCCTCCCGGGCATCTTCACACCTCCAACCCTGCCACCCCTCAGGAAATCATCCCACTAGAGGGCACTGGGAGTCGATTTTCCATCCCCTTCTCCTAGTTTTGCTCTTTATTTGAGTTTCTCCTTGCTTAGCGTTCTCCCCACCTCTCCCTCCTCTTTGCTGGCCAGCTCAGACTGTTTAAATTGGAAATTATTTGTATTACTGTCTGTAAATAATAGATGAGGGAGTGAAGTGGAGTTGGTGTCCCTTCCATAAACTCCTCCTCACTTTAATTAGTGCGAAACAGCCTGGTGAGAATGCGAGCTGCCTTGATGCTGGTAATTAAAATTGAAACCACTGAAAAGCTGCTCTATTTTTTATCGGAGCTGCTGTTCGGAGCCGGGAGCCTGCGGACGGCTCTGCAGTAAAGAGTGATAATGAAGGTGTGAATTCCCGGAGGGAGGAGGGGCAGCTGTAGTGATGGCTGAACTTACACCAGATGAAAATGCAGGAGCAATTAGAGGTGGCTGTGTACAAGCTGGGCATCGGAGATTAGTTGGCACCTTGGGAACGTGGCAGGGAGGGACAGGGAAGGGGGAGGGATTTTTTTTTTTTTCCATTTTGAAAAAATTTAATAACAAAAAAAAAAAAAAGGCGAGGGAAATGGTTGGTAAACTTAAAATAAAGACAAACATGTGCAGTGTCCCTGACTGGCTCTGCTGGCCTGCCTGAGAGATACATGGCAGGGATCGTGGAAGATAGGGCTGCAGCACAGAGGAAGTGGGCAGGGAGACAATGGGGTACCTCGCATTGGGAAACAGCAGCATTGGCCACGTTGGGCTTTCCAGCAGCTCCATGCCTGCCCTTGCAGCAAAGGCCTGGGGTTGTTGCTGTCCCCAGGTGTGCTAATCCTCTGTGTGTTCTCTGTGTGCCCATGGAACTGATCCAAAGCTAAGTGGTGACCACTGAAGACTTCTTCTCATCTTCTATTAGGCTTTGGATCGGACCCCACCTCTGAAAAATAGTAACTGTTAACTTGGGTATCCAAGAGTGATGGTGGCAGTGACAGGACATGGAAGAGCACAAGCAGAGACCTTTGTTGATGTTGCTAGCCTAAGAGGAGTTTGGGAAGAGTAGCTATAAGTAATCAGATGTTAATTGCTTCCTGCCATGGCAGGTTTATCCTGGTGTGGGCTCTACCAAACAGTTAACAGTCTCTACTTGGCAGCAGAAAATATGTCAGATAAATATAATGTACTTGGTTGGAGCTGCAAGCCTGTAAAATCTTCTTCTGGCTACAGCCACTTGGCAAGGAAAACACTCTCTGAAAAAAAACCCATGTGAGACGGCAGTGCTTTGGGGGAAGAGGAGCTCCTCCGTTCTCAGAGAGTCAATGGGAGCCTCCATCCAAAGGGCACTTCATTCCACCCTGAGTCATTAGCTGCCTAGACACTGGGGAACACCTGAAGGCGTCAAATTATCTTAATTTAGGTTGAAGAGAAGTTCTGTAGAAAGGAAGTTAAAGAAGCTGCAAATAACCTGCACTAAACCTGTTGTGGTTTCAGAGGGTTGGTTGGTGGGTGCTTCTTGGATCATGAACTGCTTACGGGGGCTGCAGCTCCACAGCAGCTTGTAGTGCCATTCCCACTGTGAATTTGGGGTTCGAAGCAGGAGAAGCTCAGACGTTCTGTAGGAAGTTTCAATATTGGAACGAAAAGGTGAAATTTAAAAACTGACTATGAAAGGACCAAACTTAGTATATCCTGTAATATCATGATGTTGGAAGAGGTTTAAAATAGCCTGTGCACTAGTGTTCTTATGCACTAAGAAAGCAAAAAACAATTGCTTAATTTGAAACATACACTTGGACTTTACCAGCATTAAGGATTCTGATAAGTTTTCATTGAAATGTTCAGCACACTTGAATTCCTAACAGACCCCATGTCTTTGTAAGAATGAGCATTTTCTGGTGAAAACCTGCTCAGCTTTTTTTCTTTGTCATTGAGTAACAGTAACAAAATAGTTTTACACTTGAAATTTATCACCCGATCTCCTGATGGAAGAATCTGAGAGAGGGCAAAGGAAGGAGAGCTGAGATGCCCATGATTGGTGTTTTGTTTGTTTTCAGTTAATACAATATTCTCAGGAATATGCTGATCCAGGTATAAAGGACTGTCCACATTGCTGACTAGTGCCTTAGCATATTAGTGAGATCTCAGTGATTCATATTTATTTCCTATTTCTCCTCTCTATGATATCTTCACTGCCTCTGAGTTTCTAAGGTTTCTCTGTGACTTCTTCTGTAAGGTACATGCATCCTCAGAGAGACTTTGCTAAACTCTCCAGAGTTTAGAAACTGGTAGTTTAGAAACCCTGGAGATGGGCAAGTTTAGAATCATTTGAGGCTTAGAGACTCTGAAGATTTGTATTTTCACTTGTTTTCAGTTTGTTGTAATGAGGCTGGTTTATTTTATTATAAAACAGGCAAGCCTTGCAGTTGAATTAAGCATTTGTTCACTATTGTATACTTTGTTTGACATTATTTTCTCAGTTAATAAGTTGTATTTTCTCACCTGCTAGGCATGATAAAAAAATGTGATCGAGAAGACTTCAGAACTAAGAGGGTGTTTTCTCAAGCCGATGGGAGATGTTTGTTTATCAACTTGTTTCACACGCTGGTCAGTAGCTTTTGTTATTTAAACCAAAGAGAAGGAAGAACAGAAATTTATCTGAGCCATCTTGTGTACAAATAGTTAGAACTCTGAAAGTATCTTTTTGTCTTTTTCAAGACAACTCAGCTGTCAATTTGTTAGAAGGAAAAAAATGACTCTTAATAAATGCTTATTTCCTTTACTGAATGTTAGGAAATTCCCAGGGAAAAAAAAAAAACTTATTAAGATAGAACTAAGTTAGAAGATAAATTGAAATTCTTTGATTGAAAGTAATGTTATTAAAAAGTTTTAATTATTGAGAGGAAAATGTAGGAAAGGCACTCAGAGCTAACATAAAAATGATTGGAAACTGGTAATTAAAACAAAATGCTTGAAAATTAAACATCACAAAATATGAAAGTGCTCTGATTCATTGCAACACTTAAAACCTGGGATTGCTATGAAGTTATAGATGGTTGGTTTGAATTCTGTGGGTCTATGTTGATGCTGAAGGTTGGGCAGACACTGCAGGACTTTGCTGGCTGAGGCCACCAGGGTCCACATCCCATGCTTTTTTTCCCCCTTCCATCTCTCACCATCCTCCATTTAGATTTCTACTCTAAAGAAAAACTTGTTGCTCTTTCAGAGAGTATCTGGATGGTCCCTTCCCTAGGTGTTTTTAAAGTTTGCCCGTTTGACCCTTTAAAATACTTAAAGCTTTATTTTGCAATCTCAATACAATCGCCAAAGTTAAGAGCTGTGTCTCCCTGTAAAGCACCAATTTCTGCTCAGGAAAGGTTGCTTTTCTCATGTGGCCGGCTGTGGATTTCTACACATCTACAGAACATCCTTGGGAACTTCCAGAACTGGGTCTCTGTTTCCTCAGGAACACTTCATGAGGCAGTTTGCACCAGACAGTCGGTTCCCATTGTCAATGAACTGGTTTGGGAGGCTGCATCACCAAAATATAACAAGGATCCCTTATATAAGCAAGAGGTAGGAAGTACCAGCATGCCTCTTTGACACTTTCTGTACCAGAAAAGCCACCACTCCTCTGACAGCCACAGCCAGAAAAGACCCATCCAGCTTTCTTCTCCTATTAACATACTGAGGTTTCCTACATGAGCAGAGCAGTGAATGTCACCCTGTTGCCTTCCTCTGATGGAAAGACTGCCTCATCTAGGGACATCTAGGAAAAATGTTGGAGCCCCACACAGGACAGATGTGACTCCTACCACCCTCTTTGCCCACAGTGCTCCTTCCCAGAAGGGACTGAGAGAGAGCAATCTTAGACTTGGAAGAAGGTAATTTGAATTGGATGTGAAGTTGTTACTAATTTAATGTTTATCCAATAACAAGGACTTTGCAAAACCCCTTACCTTTTCATGAGCCTCAGGTAACACTGTCAATTCATAATTGCTATGATTCCTTTATCCTGTGGTTTAATAAATAATTTACCTAAATTATTAAAATGAAAATTTCAACATTATTAAAAATTAACCAGGTTAAATGAGCAAACAGTAAATAGAGCTGGGATTGTCCTGCGTGACAAGAGTCCGCAGCTTTTATTGTCTTTTTCCCAGACGCAGAGGGGACGTTCCTCCCTCCCCCTCTCCCTCCTCCCTCCCTCCACTTCCACTGTTCTACTCTTGTCTTTCACAAACTCCTCTCCTTGATATTAGTTTTCATCTCTATGTCCTGTTCTCCACTGCTGGTTTACTCTTCCTTCCCATGAACCCTCTCCATCCCTGCCATCTCCTCTCTGCACACTGCATTCTGCACACATATGTAGCACAAGATGCCTGGTGGGTCTTTTTGTATTTCTTTCTCTTTCATCCATGGCTGGCAATCCCATCTGATGCCAGAAAGACATAGATCCAGGAGAACATATGATCTCCAAAGAGCAGAGAGTTTGTCAGGTCTTCAGGATATGGGCTGCTTCCATTCGTGAAAAATTTATTAAATTCTGACTGCTCTTAAAGGATCGCAGCTCTGTCATTTTTAATTGAAACATTCAGTTTGCCCAAAATGAAGTGCTCCATCTTTCAGGCTGTATCTCTTGCCAGATTTTTTTTTTCTTCTCTGTAATTCCTGCTGAACTGCTCCTTCTGCTATTTTCTGGCAGAATTCCTCACTGACTTAAAAGGGTTCCCCCCCTCCAGGCTTCATCCCATCCATTTTCCCTTTCAGCACATGGGAGTCCTGGAAATGGCCTTTCCTCCTGGCTGGCATTTTTCACACAGAACAGTTGCACCAGTGCAGACCTCGGGGCACACAGCTGATCTTCTCCTTCAGTCCTGGGAGAATTAGGCACCCAGCTCTGTTGAGTTTTGATAAGAGCTTAGGGCCTGTCCGTTCCTTCTCCAGGATGCCCACAACACTATTCCACGTTCCCTGCAGACACCTGGGCACTGACAGGCAGATGTGGACTTCTTAATGTGCTCTAATCACACTCTTCTTTTTCTTTTGCTGCTAAGAGACCACAAAGTGAGTCAGGCAACATCTGCCACCAAAATTTAGCTTTGCAGACAAGCCCCTTTCTATCCCTTTCTCAGCAGCCCTTGTGTAGTTTCCAGTGTTGCTACTGTCCTGTTCAGGATGGAAAGCAAAGGAAAAAAATCCCACCTCCATGCAGAAGCAGAGGTAACGTGAGCCAGCAGGATAACTCAGCTGGAATGTGTCCAGGGGACTGTACTTGGAGTGCCTGCTCCTACAATCCACCCCCAGGGGTGAAGCCCCAAGGGTACAGTCAAAGTGAAGGCAAATGGATGTACTAAGGCAGTGGTGAGACCCAGAGCCTATAAAACATGGGAGCTGTGTCTGTGGGGAATGTGGCAGTTATTGACTGCACTGTCACATGGCGTGGCCCTTTCCTTCCACAGTCAAGGCTGGTATCTGAATTACTTTGGATTTTAACCACAATTAAAGAGCTAATCAAGGTCAACAGCTCCTTTCAAATACAGTTTAGTGCAAAATCCTAATGCAGGAATTACACAAATTGATATTGTCAATATAATAGATTCCAACCAATTGTGCTAAACAAGGTTGTATCAAGTCTGCACTCTGTATTAGGTGAGGGCTAATTCTGTCTAGCAGCAGTAGAGGCAAACAGAAAAACAGATACATCAAGCCTTCACAGTCTGGATTTATTACTGAGGTGGTTTTCACTCCCCTCAAAGAATTCATTAGTCTAAGAAAACAGTGCAGTTCTGAGGATTTGGTTCCATTCAGAAGGCAGAACACACAAAATTGAATGAATGCAATCTATTGCTCTAATATATAGGAGATAAAAGGAAGGGCCGGTCAAGAGAAATGATGAGCCTGGAGAATAAATCTAAGCAGCATCCCTTGGTGAAAAAGAAGGTGACAAAAGACTCTGCTCAGGTACCCAAATGGATTGCACTACTTGAGACATCCTGAAGTATCCAAGACACCAGGTATGGCTGGAAGATGTAACAAGAGACCTACACAAAACCCCTGTTCTTCCAGCATGGCAGACACTCTAGAGCGTCTCAAATGAACCCTAAGAGATCTAAGCCTCTCACATCAGGTGACTTCCTGGCCTCTTTTTGCTTTTCCTCTGAGGTTCCTAAAGGTTTCACCAATGTCAAACACTTTGATATTCAGGTAGTCCCTCTCCAGTAGGTGTGAATGTAACTGCTTGCCGTCAGGCATGTGGATTTAGAGACATATCTCAGATCACTCAGTGAATCAGTGATGCTTCTTTTTCCTGTGTTGTTTCTCACCTAGATTCCAGCAGTTCTGCTGTGAAAGGGTATCTTGTTGGGTTTTGGGTTTTGGTTGTTTGGGGTTTTTTTGAATTGAAGATAATGGTATCCCCAAAGCAGCAAGACCCAAGAAGAGAGGAGAACTTCCTCCAGGGGATGTGGGATATCCTGCTCTGCAGGGCACTGCTGCTCAGAAGTGGAGAGCTGCAGTTGATGGAAATGCTGGAGATGGGTCTGTCCATACATCTGTCAGAGGAGCCCATGGGACCAATCCTCATGGTGCCTTTTCCTCTTGGTAGCACAAATGCAGCACAACACCACAAGGAAAGGGGACAGACCACACTGTATTTGTTGCTCTACCTGGGGACAGTATAATCCCTGTCCAATGAGCTACTAGTGTGAAGGACATATGGCTAAGGGTTTGTCCTGGGAAAATGGCACCTGGAAAGAATCAGCCTAGTTCAAGTGTTGAAGGTGGTACCTTTATCCCTACAGGTAATGGGGCATTAGATCACATTGAAAAGTTTCTTCTGAGCTTTGTAGACATGAGCTAACTCTTTCTCTTCATCTCAGCATCCATTTTTTGACTGCTCTCCTCAGAGGAAATGTGTGGAGTGACCCCAGCCCTTGCTCCCATCCTCCAAACTGCTTTGAATGGTGGGAGACAGTCAACCTTTCCGGGGTCCGTGTGAAAGAAGCTAAATGGGAACATGAAGGTGGTAATAGAGTGGAAGCAGAGCAAGGAAAGCCTTGCTGATGGATTATTAGGCACTGTCAAAGTTTCAGCAGAGTGGAAAACTTGGAGGCTAGAGTGAGTAGTAACCCATGAAAAATCACCTCTTCCTTTTCCTGTTCGTGGCAGGGCAGCGTGTCCAGATCAAAGCCACCCGTCACTGCTCGGCTTCAGTCGCACGATTTACGAGGCACTGGGGCACCAGCCCATTAACAGCCCTGGTAATTCATTGCAAGGGCAACAGGAGGTGTAAATCCCCCTCTCCTCCAAACTTACACATTTACCTAATTGCCCCCCCCAATTACTGGACGTGGACATCAGAGGGGTTGATGCTATGAATGAGAAGGGCCACAAGAGGTGCAACCGGGAAGGAGAGGAGACTGAGGAGAGTCTGGGGTGGTCAGCATGGGTGGAGAGGCATGGCCCAAGAGGCAGACCCACTTTCCTTTGCACCCATTAAGTAGCAAAAAATCTCATTGGTTTTAATTGCATCTTGACCTTCCGGAGCTCCTCTCGGCTGTTTCCCTCGGGATCGGCGTTGGAGAAGGAGCATGTGTCATGCACATGGGCAGCTGGGAGGCCTCTGCATTTTTCAAGGTTTGTGAGACATTGTGCTCTACACACATGGCAGTCCCTGCTGCCAGCAGCTGGTTCAGAGGCTCAACAACACCAAAATCATTGATAGCAGCAGGTAACATGGTCTAAGGGGAGATACGAGACCCCAACATGCTTTAGAACCTGAAGATCTAGCAACTCCGAGGTGGAGAACATTGATCTAGCATTCCATCACTTTACTGGTAACACTCAGATCCTGTCTTCCCTTACAGTCTTCTGCAACACACCTACATTCAAAAATAGCTTTGCAGAAAGCAAATTCTTTGTTGCTTTCCAAAGATAGCAAATATCAGATTTATTCTTTGTTTTCTTGTGTCTGGCTAATCCATCCATTTGCTCTCTCTGTCTTTCTACCTGTCTTTACCCCTCCCATGTCCCATTTTGTATTTCCCATTACTGTTTCTCGTACCATACTCCATTTTCCTTGCACTAGTATCTTTCTGCTCCTTCATGCTTGGCTCCAGCTCTTTCTAGCTTTCAGAAAGTCCCCTTCAGTTTGCTCCTCCCTGACTTTTTTCATTCTTCTGCTGTTCTCTGTGTAAATGCCCAGCTCTGTATTGTTAGCTAATATTTGATGTCAGAAAACTTGTCTCATCCACATGTCTAGGTTTAAAACACCTATCCATTCACAAGAAAACTATGCATGTGAGTTTTCCTCTTCAACAATCTGTGCACTAGAACTAAATCCTCATCAGAGGTGCTTGCCTTTAAGAGCAGCAGTGGAGATAAATAGGCTCTGAAGCAGAAATGGAAGGCTCACCACTAGTATTCAGTGAGATAAGATGGCCAGATCAGTGGAGTGTTTTCTTGCAAAAATCTTTCAAAGTTCTCTTTAAAAAGGGCCTTTTTAAAATTAATTCCACTGCAGTTTCTTTTGTGTCGTTTTTAAGTTACCACTTATCATTTCTTTTTGAAGCAAAACTAGAAAGAGATTTCCATCAATTTCCCTCAGAAACTCATTTTCTTTTTCATACTCTAAAGTTCACAAGAAACATGGCTAATTTCCCAACCACTGGTTGCTGTGCACTTGACCCCGTGGTCACAGGAGCAGGCAGATGTGCCTGCAAGACAGGAGAGCACTGGTTTACTGGTTTGACTCAGCGTGGGACAGGGAAGTGAGCAGCTAAATGGGGATGGAAGAGGTCTGATTGTTTCCTGTTCCTCCTCACAGAGCAAACACTGGACCTCAAACCATGACCAAGAATGAGAATCAGGCAATGATCTTTGGTTAAAAGATAACCAGAAAGGGGGTAAATGGAGAGAAAGTGCAAATGAGAAGATACTGGTCTAGCTGGGAGAAAAGGGCATTGTTAGGGTAAAATTTGGAAGGAAAATCTATGAGATTTGGGTTCATAAATGCCTGCCTCTTGAAAATGTGATTTAGGCACTTCAGTGCTTTTTAGGTACAAGAAATGCAGTTCTGGTTAAGCAGAAGGAACAATTCCATGTGGCAGAGGAAAGGAAAGTTGGGACACTTTGCCAGTCATGACTTGCTGGGAATCAAATTTCAACCTCACATGCAGCTTCTCCAGGGTCCATAACCTTGGGAAGACACAAAAAAGAGAAAAGGAAAGGTTTTGATGACTTGTCTGTGTTATTTTCTCAGAAAGGAGCCTCGTAAATGTTCGTGGATGTTGCCATGGGATTTACAGCCATTTTAGAGCTCACGGTTATGGTTCGCTCCCACCTTGAAAGGCAGACGGCTCATCTTCTCCAGTGAGAAGACAAGAGATCTTATCCCTTAAGATGAAGCCCCTTCAGCAGAGAGGGAGAAATGAAGCAGGGCCATGAGATGACAAACCTTTGATACTGCACAGAAGAGAAGTCCAGGATGTGAAAGGGCAGAGTCTCCACCAGGCCTTGCAACACATGTGAAACCCATCAGGGTCACCGTTCCCGTGGTATTCTGTTGTCTGAGCCATAATACGACACCCTACAGGGAGGGAAAGGCATCCTGTGGGCAGGGGGAAGAGCTATCTGTGCTTTTAAGAGGTTGGCTGGGAATTAAGAGAATACTTTATGGTGGTTACACTCTGAATTTATAGTTTCCTCCTCTTGCTTTTTAATGTTCTCCTGCCAAATTACCTACAGTTTGTCCCATAACTTCAAGCTGCCCTGTGGTCTGACATGTCCCAGCACCACCTGGGACACATGAAAGAATACAAAACAATTTGTCAAAGAAGAGAAAGGCTGCACTGCAGAATGTAAATTCTTTTCTAGACCTAAACCCTAATTATCCAGACACTTGGGTCAGGATTTAATAGATTTGCTCTCACGTGACAGGACAATGGTGACATTTAGATACAGAGCAAAATTTTCTTATTCCAAAAGTGTGACTTGGGCAACCCATTTTCGAGAAGGCTTTTGGCTGTGAAGTTCAACAAACATCTACTACCTATTAACTAACCTGTCTGTCTTACTACTTAGAGGTTTGAGCTACTCTGCACACATCTATTCTCAAGAGAAAGAAGAAGTTCATCATCAGTGTCTCCCAGAGCTTCAGAGCACACAGCAGCACACCTGCTCAGAAAAGACTTCCTGATACTTCCCATTGTTTTCCTGGAGAAGCTAAAATCAGGTCACATGTAACTGCTGTTAAAACTTCTGCTGAGAACCTGCTGGACATTTATTACTTGAAGGTGAATCATTGCCTCCAAGGGTTTGGGAACCCATGTAAAATATTTTTGGAAACCTGACATCATTCTGTGGATGCCTGGCCTTCAAAGCAGACCCTCAAAATTAAGGCTGTGTAGTCCCTAGTGAGAAAGTCTACTGATAGTAGAGAAAATAAAGCCTTCTCCATGGGTGGCATTGTTAACATGAACTTTGTTTCAGAGAGTTAGTCAGGGTTTACAGCTGCTTGTCTGTGTGTCCTGGGGTCTGCCTGTGTCTTTATCTTCATTAGGGTCTTTTCTTGTCTCACAGGCTGTGTCCTCCTGTGTCCCTCTGCAGCTGAACTCATTTCTCCTTCGATCCCTGTCTCTTCCCAGTGGGGAACTCAGGAGCTGAGGCTGCCATGTGTGGACTTCCAGCAGAGCGGTTCCCTGCCACATGTGCCCCCACCAGGAGCAGAAGTGCAAGCCTAGCAGTGGGAATGAGCTGCCTTTTCCCACAACTGCCCTGCCTGATGCCCTGTTCCAGAGGTTCACCTCAGTGGCTCTAAAATAATTAGGAGGTTTGAAGTTTCACATGCCCCAGCAGATAGAGACAGGACAACTCATCTGTTATTGCAACCCCAGTGCACAACGCTTTGTAATGATGTGGGGAATCCTGAACTTGGCAACCTCTCCTTGACCTTTGCCTGAGAGTAGGGTCATCCCCAATATCCGGAGTGGATGCTGGTTGAGCTCATGTACCAGTCTCTCAGCTGCAGAGCAGGGAATCCAAGCGTCCCGACACAGAGCATCACCTGCCAACTCAAGCATTAAACATTAATCCCGGCAGGACTTTCACTCCTCTGTCTCTGAGGGGAAAGCAGATTAGGAATTTGATCTCCCAAGATTACTGTGTGAAAGTCACCCTTGAATAGGTTCCCTGTAGCTTGTCCCAACTCTTGTCCATCTTTTTGGGGTTTTGCTGCTGCCCTTTGGACTCTTTTTTTTTTTTTAGGTTTTCTTCTATCACCTCCTGGGGATTGCAGAGGGACCTGGAGCATATTCAAGTACCTGTATCCTGCAAATTTGGGGAATCCCCAGTGACTGTGAGACCTCCCTCAAAATCATAGTGCTTACACTGTGGGGTTCCATGGCCAAAGGAGAGCTCCAGGGTCTTGCTGGGACTGTGAGGAGGCCATAGTTGCATGAGAGAAAAAAATCCTGTGTGTGCAGTAGTGGCTATTTTGCCCTGTGGGCAGGGTAAAGGAATAACCAGTGTGGTATAACAGGGCTTAACTGAGGCGGGCACAGGGCCAGATCTGGCAAAGGAGGGTGTGTGGTAACAACGGGGCATGGAGAGCAAGGTCCTTTCTCAGCTCTGTAGCCATGGGGACTCTGCTGTTAGGTGAGGTGGTGTCTCCTCAGAGGGGAGCCCATGGTGTGGGAATCAAGAGTGTCTGTCCTTGGGCTGCTTGTCCCTTGCTGCTGCCTGCCAGGGCTGGGCAGAGGCAGCCACAGCATCTGAGGTTTGGAAAAGGCAGCGAGCTGAGCCTGTGTTGAAATGAAAAAGGGGGAAAATTAGAAAGAGGAATTCTTTCCAAGATCTGTTTTCCTTGGGACGAGCAGACTGATGATTTAGCAAGATTGCCTGGTTATTTTTCCATGTCATTGCCTTTGGCCCCTTTTTTGGAGCAGCTGAGCCAGAGAGATGGGAAGGCAGCAAAGTCTGAGGAGCAGAGCCAGGGCTGGGGCTGGCATTCACAGCGCAGGCTTGTATCTGCAAAACCCACCAGAAAGAGCAAGAGACCACAGGAACACCCTCCAGAGGATTTTTTGTCCTCTGACCCTTGGACTGAGCATCTACCAGGCTCAACATCAGCATGCACAGCATCCTACAGCACCCTTTGCTCCATCCCAGAGTGCAGAAGGAACAACCAGCCCAGGGGAATGGCGTCCCAGACAGAGCTCTTCCCCCATCCAAATTCCTGTTTTTGCAAGCTCCCTGCGATCCCAGACTTTCACTGTGGCCGTCACCCCACAGAGGTGCTGCAGACCAGTGGGAGAAAAGCCCTTCCCTACCTGACCACCATTTCATGCTCAACACTATCATGTTATGACAAAGCAGCTCCATAAACCCTCCAACCTGCCTCCAGCACCTTGGGTTGGTCCTGCCACACTGGAGGGAGTCAGCCTCTACCCAAAAAAGCTCTTACAAAGTCAGGTCAGGTCCCCCGTGGGTCCCCAGCTCCTCCCACTGCAATGGGTTGCTGTATGTGTGGAGAACCCACTGGTCCCCTTCCTGGCTGTGCCTGGCAGGGAGGTGGCAGTGCCAAGCGTGATGCTGTTTAATTCGCTTTGCCGTTCTCCACCGACAGCACCTCTCACAGGGATTGCAGAGTAGCCAGCACGCCGTGGTTGGATTGAGCAGGCAGATTTAATTAAGTTGCGATTTAATTACCTATCAGCATCCCTATTTAATAAAGCTCAGGAGGATTTTAATTTTGAAAAAATAATAATAATAAATGATATGGCCTGTCACAGAGCGGCAGTAAGGGCACACGGTCCAGGCAGGATGGCATTGCAGGCAGTGTCCTTACCCTGTGGGATGAGGCAGGATGTGGTCAGTCTTGGACAGAGCATGCAAGAGCTGGCACAGAATGCAAGGAGAGGAGCGTGACCCTTGGCAACCAGTGTGACAGGCTTGGAGCTCACCTCTGGGCACTCCTGGCTCTGCTTGTTCATTTTACCTCTTCATACAGAGATTCAAAGGGACTAAGGAACCCACACCCTGCAACAGCCCCATATTTTCTTGAAAAAGATTTGTCATTTTTCCTATCTTCTGAAGCTTCCTAACTCTGATGGCAGGTTGGCTCTTGTGGTGGCTGGCGTCTCTCTGGTGTCCTCTCTAGACAGCAAATCCAGGGTGTGGATGCTGCTGGGGTTTTCTGATGAGGTTTTGAACACGCCAGGAGAGACCCAGGGGGTTATTTTAAAATGATGTTTAGTTTTGATTTACTAAACCAAAGTCAAAGCTATGTGTGACGCTCAGGGCCATCAGGACATGGGGAGGTTTGGAGAAGGCACTTTGGCTCCTCTCTGACCAGGAAGTTAAGATGTCAACTAGTGGCTGCGTCCAGCATCTGGGAGAACTTCCTCCAAAGATATTCATCCACTTCAGCCATTATCCCCTTCCAAGCTCCTCCCAGCCTCGCTAACCTGTACACAACATTCATCTAACTGTTTTGCTGGAGATGTTTCCTAAGGGTTTAATTGTGCTTGAGGTTTTATTTCTTTTGGGCCAGACCCAGGCCCATGACAAGCAGACGTGGTCGTTATCCCGGGGTGAGACTCACCAGCTTTACGTGAGCTCAGATGCCGGACGGGGACCTTCTGCTCTTTGCTGCCGGTGGGGATGGGCTTCTTGTTCTGCCATCTGTGTTCATCCTGCTTTCTGTTTTAGAGCTTTTCTTTAATGGAGACTCACCGGGGACCTGTGTGTCTTGCAGGGCCCCACTGCGTGTCCCCACTGATGAGGATATGTCAACACCAAGTTTAGCACGTCTTAAACTATGATAACTGTAAACACAACATAAAGGAAGCAGTTTTTTAAACAAGAAAAATGAAGGAAAGCCCAAATCCTTCCCTAGTCACCAGCATCACACCAGATGAGATCCAGCCTGAGTTCTAAAATACCTCCAAGGGGATAATATATCCATATGTGCTTCCCACCTGCACCTGGGACAGCACATATGGCTTCCTTAGCTTTTGCTCTGGCCTCTAAAAGACATCTAGATTTGTGATACTCACTTTTAGACACCTCTCAGTTAGACATAGTGGGTCCCCTCCTTTTGTTCCCCCCAAAAAGCCACTTTTCAACAGGGAAAACAGCTGAGACAGAGAGAAACAGACCTTGATATTTCTATTGTTTCACGGTAACAGCACCTGTCCTGAGACCCCAGGCCTGACAGATTGACATAACAGGTTAATAAGTGCTTTCCACTTCTCCTAAAGGCTAATTAAATATTAATCCACTTGGTGAGGTCAGCAAAAATAACAAACAATTGGCAGAGTGAAATTCGTTTAATTAATTCTCCTGTGGAGGTTTTTTAAGCATCTTCCTCCCCTGACACACCACTGACTCGGCTGCAGTAACCTACAGTGAAATCAGAACTTATTGGTTCTGGGCCCGCTTTTCTCAGATATTTAATTTTGTTTCTTTTGGTTTGCTTGTTTTTTAGTTTCTGAATGCTTGTTGGGTATTGCCCAAGGCTCTAAGCACAGAGATGAGAGAAGATAAAGATGGGAATGCAGAAGTGGGGTGTGAAGATGAGGAAGAAGAGGTGGAAAAAGTCTTCTTAGAAGGCTCCAACCTTCAGCTGCCAAAGACATAAGGTGCATTTGGTCCTTACAAAATGAAATTCAGGCTCAGTTTTTTGAGGTTAACCACTATTTCAGTTAAGAATTTTTTTCCTAATATCCAACCAGAACCTCCCCTGGCACAACTTGAGGCCACTTCCCCTTGTCCTCTCATCTATCTAATGATCCCTATTCCAATAGTCGTACAGCAAGACCCCATTCGCTTTGGTGATAGCTCCATTAAAGCACATCCCTGCATGGCAGGAGATGCCAAGGTTTGCTCTGGAGACAGGGCTCTTGCTGTCTTCTGTGCACACCATCCTTAACATGAGTGTGTCACTGGCTTACTCAGTATTATTCTACTCACTTCCAAAGTGCTGCCTGTTGGTGTCCAGCTCCATTTGGAACATGGCTGGATGCTGCACTCCAGCAAAGAACACTGCATTTGTGTTCATCCCTCCACACCACAACTGATGGAGATGCAGCAGCTGGAAACAGGAAAGGAAGACTGGGAATTTCTCCTGTCTCTGCTAGAGGACAGGCCCATTACAGAAATAATTTCTCAAGTAACCACAGTCTCCTCTGCTGCAGCCTTTGTGCTGCAGTGTGCCCAGAATGCTGAGCAGGACCACAGGGCTTGGGGCATCTGTCCCTGCAGAAATCACACAGCAGGTGCCCCTCAGCCTTGGTGGGGATGGGGTGGGGTACAAGGGGGGCAAGTCATCCCAGCCAGACTTTAGGTAAGTCTTTGAGTGCCTTCTTACAGCCATAATCTTGGTAATGAGAGAGAAAGGGGAAATGCAGAAGACAGCACAACTTAGGATCAGTGAACAGCTCCAAGAAGGAAAAGCCTGGAGCTTCCTTGCCTTCAAAATGCACTCTTAGTAACAAACAGTAGAAAATTCCAAAGGAAAGGGATTCAAAGAAAAAGAATTCTTCATACATAGCAGCTGCACTGACTCTGTCTCCAGATATTTCTTCAATCATCTGCATGTCTGGAGTAGGGTGTCCCCATGGACACTCCATGGCTGATTTCCCTGTACTATAAACTGCAACCCACGCTCACCTTTCAGCATAACAGGGGAAAACAACTCTGGGCATGGAGCCTTCGAGGCATCAGCCCAGACTTAGAGAGAACTGAGAGAAGTGGGGAAACTTTCTCTGGTTTACTGCTTTAGTTCCATGTTAATTTTTTATTTATCTGAAAGTGTCACTGGAAGGGTTTTCAAAGTGAGTCTAAAGTAATTAGGCACTCCTGCTGATGGATTGCACTGGAGAGACATGTGGATTATTTATTACAAAGTCACTTGCTGGAAAGGTTAGAGGCTGAGAAGTAATTATTTTTTCCTTTTCTTCCTTTTTTTTTTCTTCTTTTTTTTTTTTCCTAAGTGAAGGAATAGGCAGCGGAGGACAGCTGAAGTTCCTTTGCAAAATACTCCATCCTGACTAAGTGCCCATTTTTCCCTTCTTCCATGGTAGCAAATAGGACAGGTCCCTCAAGGAGGAGCTCATGAAGCCTGCTGAAGTGTGTCTTGGGTTGAAGCCCAGCACCCACCCTTTGCACCAGGGACACTTAGGGATTCCCCACTCTTTGACCTCATACCTGCAACCAGGGTCAGTTTTGAGGCTGCCCAGCTCACCTAGCCAAGCCCACAAAGGCTGGGAGGGTGGATGGTTCGCCTGGCATGTCTGCCACGTCTGATGAGTGTTCTGAGCAATACCAGGAGGATTCGGCGCTTCCAGCAACCTCAGCTGCCTCCTCCTCTCCCACCTAGGTTGGGAATTGAATCCAAAGAAATGCAATCCTCGACCTTGAAAAACAAAGCCAGGCTTGGCTGCAGTCTACGGATGAATATGCAACAGCCCTAATCAGGAATCCTTTGTCAGAAAGGGGATAATTGTGGCTAACAACATGTTAGTGTAGTGCTGGATCTTCAGGCTTCTAACAGCTTATAAAATCAGGATCTGTTTTTGGTGGGAAAAGCTGCGTGAACAAAGACATGCTCAAGCAATTAGTCACTGGAGAGTTCAGTTCCTGCCCAGCGTTAGTGTTGCATAAACTGCACAAAGTCTCGTGACATTCAGAGCAAGAGCCTGGGGTGGAGCCAGGAATTAGGGGATGGTCTTGGGGGAGCGGTGTTGACACGGGGAAGTTGGGACCATCCAGTGTTAACAGATCTGCTCTGTTTGTGTTCTTTAAATAGTGCCCATTGCCATGGTGTCTGGGCAGGTATTATCTCAGCTTTGCAGGTCCTTGCCCAAAAAAAAAAAGAAATGCTGAATAACCCTTGTCCATTTGCAGGGGTCAGTTTATTTTTAGGTGAAAAATAATATGAGCTGCTCAAGACCAGTGAGGAGCAGGTATCTGTGCTGGAATGGATTGTGAGGACCCCCTAGTCCTGTGCTCCCATTGCCTGGCTGCATTTCCAGCTGTCTCAGGCCATGCATCAGCACATCCCAGGGAAGACCCTGCCTGTGGTGTCACCACCTTTGGCTACTCCTTCCAGACTTCCCTGGGGTGCCTGGCTAGGGACACAGCCTGCATTCCCGGGGCCCATTGTGCGTGGCTGACCCCCAGGCCACCCAGGCAGAGCTCTCCTCTGACAGCAGCAACCCCTGGCTCGTGGTATTTATAGATCCCATCCATGTCCTTGGCGAGGAAGGCATCTGTAATCTCTTACAGATGTTGGTGAGAACAAAGCCAGCCAGTGACTCGAAAGGACCGCCCAGCAGTGTAATGGACGGAGACCTATTTCTAAGTCACTTCTGACATTCCTCCCCCTGCATGCTCTTCCTCTTCCCCAGGAGACTCATTGGGGCCTGCCTGGTACTCCCTTCCTTGGGCAGGCACTCATCCCCATTCCTAGCAGAGGGAGTCTCTAGAAACTGTCTTCCATCCCAAAAGAGATGGGATGGTCTCCTGAAAATCCCAAAGGATACATGAACAAAGGAGGAAGAGCACAGAAGGAAGATACCTCTGCACACTGAGCCTCCTGCCTGGTGGGCTGGTTGCTCTGACAGGTACAGCCATCCTAAGGTGCTCCCTGCCAGCTCTCTCAGGGCATTGGGGTTGGGTAGCATCCATGCCACCCTGCTGTACCTGCACTTCTGGCTTTCCTGCACATCAGGGTGTTTCGCCCTCCCCTAAAACCTTATATTATCATCTCAACTTTTCTCCCCTAGTTGTCAATATCTCCTGCAAAGGGACAAAAAGCTTCTCTGATCTCTTCAACATCCTTTGCCTTTTATCTCACCATCTCAAATTTCCTCTTCACCCCTGGGTCAAAGCTCACTCCCAAATTATTCTTTCTTTACCTTCACCTTTCTCTTGCTTTCCCTTTTCCCTTGCTGGGCCTTTTCTGTGCCTCCCTCCAATTCCTCTCTTGCCCTGCCCTAAATCCCGCCCTGCCTTCTGTGCAGGGAGGCTGGTACTTGGCAGTGCCACTGCAGGGCCACCCAGCTGCCCTGGGGTCTGGCGGAGCATGTCCTGTCCTTGTTTTCAGGTCAGTGTCCTTCCTGCCAGGAACCCAACTGTTCTCCTGGCAAAAACCAAGGTGCGAGATCTGATTAGGAATTTACGCGCCTGGATGTTGTCATCTCCCCCTCTGCCACTGCCCAGGACCTCACTCCCTTTTTTGAGTTGTCCTATGGAGGGTTTTTGGGAAGTGTCAGGAGCTGGTAAGGAGCAATAAACTCATGGGCTCACACCCTAAGCGGGTGAACTCAAAGTAGCACAGGCCAGGGGGATGATCCAGCTCAGTGGAAAATGAAGCACGTGGAGCTGCTGGACACAGACTTCTGGCAGCACCGAGGGAAGGAGGGGGTGTGTTGGCTGGAGAGGTTCGACTTGGAAAGCAGCGCCAGCTCCCGTCCCCTCTGCACTTAATTGCACAAGGATCTGCAGCCAAGCAGCCTTTTAACGAGGGTCCAATTCCTAACACATGCATTTTCCTTGAGTCATTGCTAGAAATAACTTTGAGGTCATATATGGTGTCTGACCACCTGCTGAGCTGGGCGTAGTGTTTAGGGTCTCAGCTATTTCATGTGTTTGGGAGAAATTTGGGAGTACACTGAGCAGCTCCCTGGCCAGCAGTCTTGTCCTGTTACCCCGTGCTACAACTGCGTCTCACTTGCTTTTAATCACATCTGCTGTGGACTTTATGCTGTCCAAAAAATCCACTACAGGGATCAAGGCAGCAGGTAGAGGGAAACTGGTTCCTCCTCATACTTTGCTCAGATCTCAAATCTTTTGCCTCCCAAGGCCAGATGTGCTGATGCCTTCCTCCTTACTGCAGTGTGGCCTCTCCGGTGGTCATGCAGGAATTTGCATTTGGAATTTCCTATAAGCTGAAGTTGCTGTTAGACCCTGATTAAAGCTTGACTGTGGAGAAGAGGAGCCCTTTGGAGACCTCCTTTGAGGCTTCAGCTCCTTACCAGTGCCAACCCCCTCCACAGGGAGGGAGGTGGGATGGACAGATGGACGGATGGGCAGGCAGTGTGTTGGCAGCCCTTGGCAGAATGGTGACTTTGCACTCAGGCAGAGCATGACCCTTTTCATAAGTTACTCTGGTCAGGGCAGCAAGCTGAGACAATATTCACATTGATGCTCAGGCTAATGGCAAAACCGGCTTCCAAACCTGTGGCGGCCAAGGGAGAGAGAGGGGCAGCCTCCTGCACACAAGGGGGAACAGTGCCAAGCACGTGGGGAAGGGGAGGCCGGAGTAAGAGGTCAAACAGAGAAAAGGAGGCGTCTTGTGCCATTGCCAGCGTCCCCTGCATAGGGGATAGATCTCCAGATTTCACTGCCCTTTGCATTTGTTGGAGTTTTTCCCTTCCACCAGCCCCAGCCCTTCCCCAGTCCCTCTGGCAGCCGTGTGGCTGGAGCAGTTTTTGTGGGGCACGGGGGCTCCCCGGTGTGTCCCCCGCGCCGAGGGAGTGGCCCTGCAGCCAACACAGCCCTTGGTGGGGCTTTGTCGGGAACCAAACACAGTAACTGTTTAACGATTTAACTGCACTAATGAATATTGGGCCAGATATTTTCAAGGCCTGTTCAGACTGATTACTTGGAGAGCTGAGTATGTCTACCAATTACCCAGGCAATTAGGCAACTAATTAAACACTTACCCTCAGCTTCATAAACAGAAGAGAGAGAGAGAAAAAAAAGGAGGGAGGGAGAGAGCTGGCTCTGGTTTCTGTGAAATATTAGCTGTCAGAAATTGCTGCTTGCAAGGAAAGGTGCACAAAGGCAGATAGATCTGGGTGGACAGAAAGACTGACAGCACATGTACAGGGGAGTGCAGCTATCAGACCCTTTACTTTGCCAGTGTCAATAGCATGGAAGGGTATGGAGCCGCTGGATCTGCCCCGCCCAGGCAGGCAGGCTTCAGGATGTGTCCAAGCCATCATTCCCTGCCCTTTTCCTGCTTGCCTGTGACCTCTGAGGCTGCAGAGCCAGAGCTTATCAACACACCATCATCTGGCACAGTGCTGGAAGAGAGGTGCCAGGGAGGATGCTCAATTCCAAGCACCCAGCAAGTTGTGAAGATATCTGTCAATTTTTAGATGCATCATGTCTTCATGACATTTATTTGCCCACCCAGGTGCAAATCCAAAACCAGAACAGGATCAGAGAGATGCTCTATGATAGATTATTTCCATGTTAGAACCACCGGGCTCTCTTTCTGCCTAGTGGGATCTTGCAAGGGGTACATTTTGCGTAGTTTTGGGATCTTCTAAGAGCTGAAAGGACAAGAGGAAAATCCTGAAGTCTCTCTGCACTGAAACACACTGACAGCATAGACCTATCTACTGTCTTTTGATAGTGTTCATCTTGGTGCTGCCTTCTGAAGACCCTAACAAGGTGGATCAGATTGCTTTGGGGTAATGCCACATATTTCAGAAAATAAAAATCAGCCTCATCATCAACATGTACGGTTACAGAAGACACCTTGACAAGCTACATATTGGTAGTGTAGGCAGATGGACTTCACCTTGCTTGTGAATATTCAGATAGAGACGTACCTTTGCTGAGCATGGTGATGGAGCTGGTAGGAATAACTGGATGTGACACGCGGTTGATAATGCACAGATGGCATTTAACAAGGTAAATGAGTGAGCTGATGGGCTTCACTGGAGCCTTCAGACAAGGCAGAGATGGAGTTTGCATAGACCTGGAGTTTAAATGACCCAGAGGTTATTCACAGGAGAGCTCTCACTGTACCTTCTCAAATGGCACATCTGAGTCCAGGGCAGCTATAGATGCCTATTTCCTCTTTCCAAGCCCTCCAAGACTTTTTCACTCTGGCATTGTGGTCCTTCAAAAATATCTTCTCTATTACTATGTGCCCCAGGAGGGTTGGATAATCATTCACCAAGGGGTGTTTCATTTCTGAACTCCTATGTCATTGTTCAAGTCCCTCCATAACCTCCTTTCCCTGAGCTGCCTACTCCTGGATGAGCATCCTGACTTTCTAAGACTACTGCTACCTTGTTCTCTGATGCTTCTGCAGCTCACTTCTCCATGTCATTGAACTTCTCACCCACCACACTGGGCTAAACAACCCAACTTTGTATAATGCCCACACAATGTAACAATTACTGGTTATATTCAGATTTCATTTGCTAAATGAAATATCTCTTTTTCTCCTGGTGTTCATAATTCATAAACCTTAAAAGTTTCCAATCTGCTTCTGACTCCTCCCCTCTCCAGCTTCCTGAGATGTAGCCCTACAGAGCTGAAATTTCCAAGGCCTTAGGGACTGTGGTGTTGCCCTCTGGCTTGCAGATGTCCAAGTGACATGGACAAAAGGTCAGTCAGCTGACACCGTGGTGGCCTGCTGTCACAGATCAGCCTACAGCAGCACCGTTTGGTGATCCCAGCTTCTGCCTTGCATCTCATTGGGAGTCATGATGTCTCCACCTCTGTGTAGGTGGAGCCACGGCAGAACTTGTTTGAACTGGTTTTGTTTCACTAGTAAAGGCAAAAATGCCCTCCCGGTAACAGTGGTGTCTCTAATGTACCGTAGGGCTCTCTTGGATTCAGGCCGACTGGGAGCAGGGAGAGTTTGCTCACTGGCTCCAGGGATGCAGGATGGGACCCTTAACTTTTACTCCAAGCAAAACAAGCTGTCCTGGTAATTGGGGTAGGCCTGCTCTCGCGCCAGAGAGTTGAAATGTTTATTGTGTAAAACATCAGAAAAGGGAAAGGAATCTGCTGGGAGCACTTGGATTGTTCCCGTAGAACATGCCCTGAGTTTCTGTTTGAATGCCGGGTCTGTGGCACGGAGACGGGAGCTTGTTTTGATAGTTTCTCTGCATTCAGAGGCATGAACACTTTACAGTTTTCTGTTTAAATGACCCATTTCTGAGAGCGGAAAGCACCAGCCAATAAGCGCCCGGGCCCCTCCGTGTGTATCCGGAGTTTACAAACCGTCCCCACCGATCCGTGGTAGTTAATGGACACTCCTGCTGCTGAGGGGGGCTGGAAAACTGTTCCAGGTGACTACCGGCCTCAGCTAGAGACAACTCAGTCCCCAGAGGTCTGAGGAGACACATGAGAATGAACTCAGCATTTCTCCCAGAGCACGACGTTGATTAATGACAGTACACAGCCCCGTCCTGCTGGCGAGCAGCTCGGCTGATGCAATCCGTGGGGAATAGCTGTGTATAAAGGAACTGAGCACCAGTGTTCACAATGAGCCAGCGCCGACTGTCCATAAGAGGCTTTCAGACATAAAGCTGGCAAGCAGCTTGTAGTAGTTTCAAAGCTACACCTCATCTCTGCCTGCTTTCGTCACCTGATCGCCCATTGTCACCTGGTGTTTTGGCCTCAGCCTCCAGACAGACTCCCCAGACACATTCCTCCTTGGGGACCAAGGGTCTTGTTTCAGACTGAGCAGTGCACTGGCTCTTAGGAATCTGGAGCAGTGCTTCTGCCAGGAAAGCTGATTTTCCTTCTCTTTGTTGTTTCAGCTCCTCCTTGAGCTTCCACAGGTGACGGCTGGGGCTAGAAAAAAATATGAGTTGATCTAGACCATCTTTCTGCATTATAACAACTGCAGGAGCAGAAAGATGCACAAGAAGGTAGAGGGGAGGTTGAAGAACTTAATTCTTTAAGGGGTCTAACTGTTCACATCTGTCATCCTAAAGAAATTTAAACACAGCCTGAGCACTTAAGCTTCACCTAAAAACTCATCCAGTGGTCAGTGATAGGCACATCTGACATGTGGCTCCAACTCACCATCCATGAGGTTCTCTGAGCTGGGCACGACAAATGCTCAGCCCAGCTGTTTAATTGGAGCTGAGGGTGCCTGGATGTGGTCCTTCAGCCTTCCTCACCCACCCACCCACCCAACAGTAGTGGGTAGACTGATGAAGGTCTACACACCACGCTGTGCTACTTCTGTGAGAGGCTGCTGCTCTCTGCTTGCTTGCTGGCACTGGCCAGAGAGGACTGGGATTATCCTGAGGTATATGTCCTCAGACATCAGTTTTGTATGAAATAGTAGTTTGGTGTTTAGGAGGAGCTGGAAAACCCTTCTCTTCCAGTAGAGTAAATCTGCAGCCTTCAGAGCAGCTTCCTCCAGACCTCTTTCCATGCTTAGCCCAGAATTGCTGAACATCCCTTCTGTGGTCCTTCGGAAGGGTAGAGGAGGAAGGCCCTAACGTCTTTGCCATCCCAGCACAGTGCAGACATTGAGTGAATTGTGAGGGTCTCAGCAGCTTTCTTCCCACGTGCTCTGCATCTGAGGCTTCCTGGGAGCTCCTTGTGCAAAGCTAAAAACATCTGCAAAACCAAAGGTTAAGAAAGCTGCTGGGGATTCATGTTACCTCTCTCCCTTGAGGACTCTGTGACTTCCATTCACACCACTTCCCGCATAATCAAAAAAAAAAAACAAACCTTGAATGCCCGAGAATGTAACTTTTCTCAGAGGAAGGAGCCACTGGTTGTAAACCCTTTGTAAAACAGCAGGTTTCCTGGTAAAACACACTGGCTGTTTCCCAGGGGGTTGATGCTGTCTCTACAAACCCAAGCAAGGTCCACAGTGGGCGGCTTATGCAAACAGATACCAGGGCGGGAGTGGTTTGGGGTGAGGAGATATTTGAAGCCAGCTCTGCTTTTGCTTGGGATGGTGTGTGAGAGCTGACCAGCCATGCTTTCAACCCCTGCCATGCTTTCAACCCAGCCATGCTTTCAACCCCCCTGGAGGCTGGCAGGACAGCAATGACTCAGCAATGGCTAACGAGCCCCCAGCCAGAGCTGAGACTCACCAAACTGGCTCCTGAGGGTCTGCCGTGTGCCCTTCCCAAGAGCTTTCCTTTGATACAACCAAAAACAAACTAGAAAGGAAAAGGGAAACCCAATTCACTTTGCAAGAGCAGAGATGAAAAACTCCCAATCAGGCCATCAAACCTGCCTGGTGCAAGTGCCACCAGGATGCCCATGATGGTTTAGCTTTCACAATGGTTGCATGTGCTGGAGGCACATGGATTATGCTCCCAGTGCAGGGCATATGCAGGAGGCAAAATATTAGGGCTTGGAAGATGCTCTTTTAAAAGCTGCACACCCTTTTGGGTGTCTGCCATCATCTGGAGAGTTGGAAATGAAACAGAAGCCCATGTCTGTCTGTTTAACACAGGCCAAGCTGTGTCTGCATATTTATTTATATCCAATGCACATAATATACACTTTGGTTTGCAGCATCCCATTTACTCTCAGTTCAGACAATGCCAGGAGATGTCTGCAGCTTTCTGTGACATGCAGAAGGAAAATGTCTGTTTATTTCTACGTGAGCAGCGGGTTTCCTCTGGGATGCCTTGATTGATATGCTGCTATTGATTCAAGCGGCAGCTGGGATGGATGCAGGGCACCCAAATACGAAAGCGAGGGGAAGCATGTGTGCAGACCACAGCTGTCCTGCTTCCCTGTCCTGCCTGCAGCCTCCTGACCCCTCTCCTATTAACCACAACCCCCAAGCAGGGTGCTGGCAGGGTGGTTGACACCTCCAGGGTTTTTAGCTAACCTCTCCCCCAGACTTGTTCCCAGGGACCAGCCACAGCTGCCCTCAGGAGGGCATCCAGATGGGCTGGTGGAGCACCTCCAGAGCACCTCTGGAGCTAGGAGGCTGTAGGCATGTGGATCAGGCTGATTTCTGGATGTAACATTCCTCCTCCCTCTGCCATAGGCTGTCACAGTCATACAGCAGCAGCAAGTAGGCACGACAGGGAGGAAACCACCCCAATTCCAACGAAACAGGTGTAGAATTTTTTTTAAGGGAGATGGAGGAAATGTTTTTTTTAACACTTTGCTTGTGTTTATTCCTGTGATATTTTTGAGAAAAACCTTAATGAAACACTAGTCAGGACAGAGGAGAGAAGCAAGTTGAACGCTGCTGTCTGGAAAACAACTGGCATAAAATAATAAACTAGGAAACAAGACAACCTGCAAAAGCAGGTAGGAAAAGAGTGAACATGGAAAAACTTCTAGACAGATATTTTTAGTTCCTTCTCTCCAAGAGAAGTCAACTGCAGGAGTTTGAGGTACAGCTTCCAAAGTCTCCACAAAAGGGGAGGTCTCTGCTCCATGTTTTTAGCACGTGTCCATGACCAAAAGCCAGAACAGCTATGCCCAGATTTTATTTTCATCACTCCAGTGCCATACCTGCGTCAAGGTGTTTCCATTTCTGTGCCCTCCTGGTGCCTTGGAGGTGAAGTATGGAGAAGTTTATGGAGAGCAGGAAAGAAATTCCCCCTGGAGTCTGGAAAGACCCTATCATTTAAATTAAATGTTAGGCTTTGAGAAGACAAAAAGAGCACTGTCTCCAACAGAGCTGCCTGGCGACATGGCGAATATTTATTACAGTGCAGGTAGTTTAAGAAAACAGAGGCATTTCACTGGAGATTTGGATCTTCAGCCTAAATAGGAGCTTGGACTGGAAAGGTTCAGTTGCTAATTAAATCTAAGTTGGACACTGTTCCACAGAGGGCAGATTGTAACTATAAGAGGATGTTAATGTGGATTTTAAATATTTATTATAACTGAGGTAGGTTATAAAAACAGACATTCTTCCTTTCAACACTCTATAATGTCAGATTTAGAGGTTTGTCTCGGGCTGTGAGTGATTTCCCAGCAGCTGTCAGGGGCTGGAGGGCAATTTATCACCCTCCCAGTGAGAGATCTCGCCGGACAGTGAAAGATTAGCACTCTGATTTATGGCACGCAAGGAAAAAACAACGTTGTTCGAGCGGGTGCCTGGGTGCTGATTTTCACACACCTGTTCCCAGCCCGGCCGCACGAGTTGGTGATTTCACTTCTCCGGCGGTGCCTCGTGGAGTTGAGATTTTAAATCACCCCAGTGCTGCTCCCCCTCCAAGGATACGTGGGCAGACAGCCCAGCTGGGCAACAGGGCTTGGTTCTGAAGGGCTCCACGGAGCCAGACTCGGTTTGAAGCTTTTGGGTCCTGGTGGGGTTGGGGTTTTTCTTTGCCAGAGCATCGTTGCAATGAGCTCCATCCAAGTTGCAGTGATGGGGCGAGAGCTGGCAGAGATGTACACGATTCTGAAGAAAGGGAGAAGTTTAGGAAGGACCAAGTGGGGAGTATTTTGCCCCTGGCAGTAGCCTAGGCCGCTGGCACTGCCTCTTAAGTGTATTAGGGACCACTCCTAGCAGATCAGCAAGTATCTCTCGCTTCTAAAGGAGACAACTCCACGAGGGTTAAAGCCCCTTGCTCAGCCCCGCGGGGTAAATCTGCTTTGAACTATGATTCCCACAGCAAAGCAGGAGAGACCACCAGCACTTGCTGGTGAAATGTCCCATCCCATATGTCAGCTGTTGACTGTGGACACTGCAGGTCTCAACACCCCTGAGGTGGGCAGAAAAATTACTGATCTCCACATCACCTGCACGACTGATGAGGAGCAAAGAGGTGAGGGGGATGCCCCAGTGACTACATTGCTGGAGCCCAGGATGGGCCTGGTGTGGAAATGTCTCTCTGGTTTGTAACCTCTGGTTTGACAAATGGAAACAAATCCAAATCCCATATTAGGGATATGGAGTGCAAACCCTGGGGAGAGGTGGGTGTGCACCCAAAGGGGGACAGAGAGAGGATGGAGGTGTTTTCACTGAGCTCAGTGAAATTGGGTTGGAAATTTCATTCAGCAGCAAATTATGAAAACTGTGTCTTTGTGGGGAAAAAAACCTTTTAAAACTACATGAATCCCAAAGTTTTCAGTGAAACAGATACATCCACAATGCAAGAAGACCTATCCTGCCTGTGGTATCAAATCCACACGGGTTGAATCATGCTCTGATGGATCACCTCTCCACAAACCATGCTTGATCTTGGCATGAAGAAGACACCCAACTTTCACACACCTGAACCTTGGTGCCCCTGACAAACTATGCTCCTCCTCTTGAGGTCCCCAGCCTTGTGAGTGCTGAACCTTGAGGCCCAGGTCCAGTCCTGTTTCTTCCCTCCCTCAGCCTGGGGTTTATCAATATCTTCACACACTTTGTCTCCCCCCGTGTAGCACGGCTGATGCCCACATCCTGCAACATGGATACACTTGTGCGGCTCAGTCAATTAGAGGAGACCGTGCCATCATCTGATTGGGTTTGTTACTTAGGAAAGCGACAGTGGAGACAGGATTGATTCAATAGTCTAAGATGAAGCTTAGATGGGGAGGGATGCTCAAATAAGGGGCTGTGGGTAAGTGTTAGTGATTGGTTTTAAATCAGTTTTCCTTCGCTCTGGATTTCACGTGGAGGGAAGGTTGGTACTGAAAATCCTCTTGTCAGAGAAAACGTGCTAAAAGGGCAATTTACTCACTCCCTGCATTGCCATCCAGCTCAGCAGGGCTCTGGAGCTGTAGGAGGCCTTCCAGTTAAACACTTAGAGTGGAAAAAACAACTTTCAGGTGTGGTTTATGACGTACCAAAAACAGATCCTGTGGGTCTGCCTGGTGCACAGCCATTGCCAAGAGCATCAGCGAGGCTGAGGTGGCAGTGGCTCTCACTGGGTATTTGTGGGAGGGAAAGGTCTGGGATGGTCTAAGATTTTGCAGCCATTAGTAAGACTCTGTGTGTGCAAGGAAGGAAAGGTACAAACCTCTTGGGGTTTTCTCATAAAAAGTGTGAGAGAAGGGTTTGGGTCTGGGCCCCTCTGTCCCCCAGCCCCAGATGGGGGTATGGGAGGAGGGCACTGTTTCTTGCTGAGATTTGTCTCCGCTGGAGCCAAAAAGGCCAGATTAAAAGCCTCCATGAAAACATTCATTTAAAGCAGTGAGTCTTGCTGAGCAAAATATGACTCAGAAATCCAGGAAACAATCTGATTCCTCCTCCTTCCAGAAATGGCCTGGTCACTAAACCAAAATGGTTTTAAATCAAAGCTGCCAAAGAATTCCATTAAACAGGCTGAGCGGGAGAAAAGAGGCTGTGTGCTGCAAATAACTGCATTAGCCACACGACAAAACAAATATAACAAAAGCCTCCAAACAAAATTACATTTCACAATTAGCAAATGAATAACTCTTTAGACAAAAGCAAGGCAATGGAAAAAAATTTAACATAGAGTGACTCTTCTAATTGTCTTTCTTTTAGCTCCTCTGTTCACTGATCCATTGAGCAATGATAAAGGCATTAAATTTGGTGATTATGTTCAGTGTTTCTAATGACAGTGAGCTGCCTGGGACTTGAGTGGCTGTGCTCAGGTGTGGGCTGGAGGGAGCCATGTCTCTGCACAGCACTGCACTGTGCAGTTGTCTGTATGGAGGAGGTGAATCAAGGTAAAGAATCTTAACCACCTCCATCCTTAGCAGATCTGGCAAGAGTCTTCCTCCTGATCTAGGGCAACAGTCTATAGTGCCAGCACAGAGGAAGATTCCTGCTGGAGTTGGTTCTGGGTGCGTTCAGCTCTTGAGGGGACAGCAACGCCCTGGAGCTGGAAGCCCCTCACTGTGGATGCTCAGGGCCAGGCTCTGTCCCCGGGATGCTGAGATGTGCTGGGTGCACTTGGGCTGGGCTGTCTCTCATGCACAGTAAGGCTGCTCTGGCATCACAGGCTATGATTCCCCTTTTTATTTGTTTTCCTAACTGTATGAGCTTGTTTCCCCAAAGCACATCCCCCAGCTACCACTAGCTTGGGCTTTCTTCCGATTCCGATCAAGTTCGTACTTATGGCTTTGATTGAAACAGGCGTGTGATCTTATTATCCATATGTCCACCGGGGCGCGTGTCACAGCTTGCCTAGCACATGGTAGTGCTTATAATATCATTAACAATGTCTGAATAACAACTGTTAGTTAGAGTCAGCCTTTATTATCACATGGGGCTTCGCTGGGTTTTTCTTTGATTATTATTCTTTTTCTATCTTGTTGTGAATGCTTCTCAATTCTGTGCTAATGAAAGGCCATTGCCTGCAGATGGATGCAACAACACCTTTCAAAGATACCTCGGTGTGGGTGAGAGATGAGATGCTTTAGGCAACTACTCTGGTCCTGGGCATGCTATTCCTGCCTGAATTACATGACCCAGATCTTCACCATCTCAGCTCCTTCCAAATGAGATTGATGCCCGATGACCAAAAATGGTCCTTCCTGCTGGAGTTTAAATCTCCACCACCCAGCTGTTTTGCTAGAGAAAGGAACTTCTTGCTGCCTGTTTTCAAGGTGCTCAGGTCCTGGCTCGCACTTTGTGCCCACAACCAATGTCTCTGCTCCTGGTGGGAATGATGGGAATGCTACAGGCCATGGGGACATGCAGTGCTCTTCACCCAGAGAAGCAGTATCAGAGCCAACACTGGACCCCAACTCCTCCTGAGTCCAATGGTCATAACCACTGCTCTGCATGGGTTTTTCCTTCTCCTCTCTCCATGCTTTAGAAAATGTCTGAGCTTCCATTAGCATCCTCAGATCAGGAAAGTTCCCAACCCTGGGAATGTCCTGAGCATCGGGGGAGCAGGGTTTGCCCTGCATCAATGACATGAGTTTTATGCCTCTCCCCTTTCAAGTGTGTTCCCTGTGATGTATTGACCCACTGTGTTTTTTCAGTTGTGTTGTGGTTTGGAGAAAAACAGCTCTGCTCCTGCAAGCAAGGCAGCTCTGAGCTGGGGCAGGGCGAGCTCATAAAGCTCAGCTGGGAGCCATGATAGGTGAAAGGGAGGAAGAAAGTCTCCTGGGCACAAGAGAAGCATGGAACTGGTTCCTATCACTGCCAGGCTGAACGAGCAAAAGTCACAAAGCAGACCAGGGCTTGCCCCTTCTCTCCCTCTCTCTCTCTCTCTCTCTCTAGTGCTTCCCAAGGGCTGGGTTTGCCCCCAGCCTAGACTGGAGGAGAGGCAGGACAAAGGCTGACATGAATATCCTCACTCAAACACTGCTGCATGCATTGCCCCTGCACTGGGAAACTCATCTGCTTCCTGCTTAGGGAATTTTCACAGGGTTGCTGTGATGGGAGAGGATGCATTCTCATCCCCGCACATGTTCCCTCCCCTCCAGTTGTCTGCCATGGGTCCCTCTGTGCACATTTGCATTGATATCCCTTTTCCCCTATGAATTCCCTTCTCTGAAAAGTGCCTCAGCACCCATACTCCTCCTCCTAGGATCTCCAGCTGCCCTGGCATAGAGTATTCCCCTTGCCAAACTGACCTTGCTGAGCTCAGACGGAGCCAGGACACTGTGACACACTCCACCCACCACCACTCCTGTTCAGGAGCATCCTTGGCTTCTCATCTCCTGTCATCCCAGCATAGACAGACTGACCCACCCTGGGCCCCACAATGCTGAAAATGTTTCAAGTGCTTTTTCACCCCAATTTTTTGTCCTTCTCCTGTTGTGCTGCCCTCTTGTAGATCAATCTTCCCAAACTTTTCTTGCAATTATTTAATTTTGTCATGAGCTTTTGAGAAAAAGGTCAGTATTAGGAGTGAAGCTGGAAACACGAGACCAGAGGGTCTGGGGAGCTGGTGCCACAGGCCCAGGCACAATGGACGTGACCATACATTGATTTGTACGTGCATGCCCTGACTGCAGCCATCCATGCCTCTGCAGCAAACAGAGTGAGCTGTGTACTTAACTAATGAATTAAACAACTATAATTAATTCTATTTATAAGATGCCTCTAGGTGTATTTACAACAAGAACAATAAAAACAATAACACATTACATGATGCCAAGCAGCATTAGTTAATGCAAACGAGAACACGACGCAGCCAAGCCCCAGCACTGGCTGCCCTGTGCTGCCAGCCTGGCTGAGCAGCATTGCCTGGGCCCCTTCTCAGTTTTGTTTTCCTTCCCTCAGCTCTGATTTCAAGCACTTGTTGGCTCATTGACAATATTCTTTCTAATTTTCTTTTGGTTAAAGAGGCCACTTAAAACTAATAATCTTCAGTTTAAGATGGGTCTTCCCATTTCATCATGTCCAGACTTCACTGGACAAGTGTGTCCATCTCAAATAGCAGAATTTTCCACCTGTTTGCACCCAACCCCGACCACTGCCCCCAAAGCCCCAGGAGAACCTAACAAAGTGGGGCTGGTGTTGCCAGAGGGCAGCAGGGTTGGACAGCCATCAGAGCAAGCCCTGCACCATCACCAGCTCCACAGCAGCATCCCAGGGCAGGGACTTGCCCACAGAAGGTGGTAGTCAGGGATGGAGATGCATCAGAAGCACCACTGGAGGAAGATAGAAACAGATATCTCCTGAGAGGGACCTCACAGGCCATCAGGATTTTCAGAAGGGATTTCCCCACATTCAGTTTTACAACCACATCCACCTCCTGTTGGGAGTTTGGACCAGTGGCTGTTATTTGTTTAGCTTTGATCAGTTGATGGCAAGATGGGGGTGAAATATTCCTCGCTCCTCTGCACACCACTCTCCAGGTGAGAGCACGTCTAAACCTTCTGATGGCTGTTAGACTTGGTTAAACCAATACTCTTTTTATTATTTTTCTGGAAATAAGCATATGGGCTGTAACTCTTTTTGTCAGCACTCCAAGAAGGGTTTAACACCTTCCCCGTAGAGGACAGCCTACTGATTACCTGCTGCTCTGCTGGGATATCTGCAGCCTGCCTTCCCTAACTCCAAACTCGTTTACAAATCCAGCACACCTGATTTCCAGGAGAGCTGCAGCACTTTCCTTTGAGCAGGAACACAGTGGTCTGCACTCCAGGAGAAGATGCACAGAGTCAGAGACTGAGCTTGGATGTTGCTCACTCTCCCCTTGCTGTAGCAGGTGGGGAAGGGACTTGGATCTGCCTCTTCCCAGGGTTCCCCACATGATCCTCGATGGGTCATGCAAGGGGTTGTGAGCGTGATCGGTGAGGGTTTGACTGTCAAAATCCACCCTCATGCAGTCTTGGGATGCCCCAGGCTGCACACATGGTGTTTTCCTCTCCTTCAGTTCCTGGGGCTGCCAGTTATTGATATGTTGAATGATGGGGGTAAGCCATTAATGATAAGAGACCGTTCCATTTGCAGCTATTGGGTGTGATATCTGTCTGCAGTGGTGCTCCTGAGAGCAAATTTCCCCTCCAAGAAACGTGCGTCATGGAGAGTTGAGCTCAGCTCTGCACTGGCTCTCTCCCTCCCCTGTGTTGTATGGACTGAACTGATCCCCAAGCAATTTTTGGGGGCCAAGGCTGCAATATGTCAAGGCAAACCCACTCATCCCATCTCCATGTTCTGGTTCCTGCTGGTCATCACCAGCAGCAATGGGATGTGCTTCCATGCAAGCAGCCAGTCCCATGCAAGGCAGTGAACCCCCTGCCATCCTCCTCTGCAACCCCTCTGCAAGGGGAGGCTGTGCAAAACTCCCATCCCTGCTTTCTTTGGCAGGGGTTGCCTCGAGCCTTTTGGTTTTGACTGCTTCTTCTGGGCACATGGCCAGCCAGTTCCATGCTCCTTTTTACTCATCAATCTTTTCACCAAAACATGGTGATATACACTGTGATATACACTGAGAAGCATCCCCACAGGCTCCCAAGACAGCGGACAAATTACCAGATTATTTGTGAATTTTAGCCACCCGATGGGAATTCAATGCTTCGACTGTAAACGTGAAATCAGCTACTTCCTACAACTTCAAAACAGGGAGCTGTTAACAAGTCAGGTAAATTAAACAGCAGACTCGCTGCACTAACAGGCAGAGCTGTCAGGAAAAGACAGATGCCTGCAATCAGCGTGGAGCTCAGCCCAGCTCCCCATCCCTGGCTTGAGGAAGAAAGCACTGGCTTGTTCTGGAGCAGCCGCCTGGGAAGTTCCTCCAGGAGCAGATCTGGAGCAGATCTACCCCACACCTTTTCTCGCCCTTCGCTGGGATGCTCCTGTACAAACCCAAACTGGGCAGTGGTGCTTATCCATGCTGCAGCACCTCACCTCAACCTCCTACTCCATCTTGGTGTTGGCCCCTGCAAATCCTTCAACACCAAGAGTACAAGAGCTGCAGGAGAAAAATCTCCAGAAACTGTGCACAAAATGGCTTTAAAACCTCACCTTGCCAGAGATCAGATGGAGGAGGAGCAGCGCTCAGTCAGGGATCAAGTTGAGGGTATCACTCAGCTGAACAAAGCCCCTTTTCCCGCAAAAAGCCATCAAAACCAGGGTTACAGGGGCTCATCCTCTCCTGCTGCACAGGGATCTGTTAAGCCAGAGCGTAACTCTGAGTGCTCCCAGGCAGAGCAACTCTGACAAGGGGAAAATTCACCTACACTGGAATTTGTTAGGTACATTTATTATGGATAATTTAAACACACTACAGAACTTAGTGTGCTGTATGCACCCTTTGATAGGGCTCCACAGTGCTGTAATCAACTAGTGCTGACAATAGGAAATGCAGAGTTATTAATTCTCATTTATATATTGGCTTAAATACCTCAGAGTTAAATAAGCAGATTTTTTTTCTAATTCCCCCTTCTTAATGCATGGCAGATCAGGTTAAATTTCTTAAGAATAGTCACTGGCATGAACTAATTTATATAGAACTCTTTTGAAATGTGAAATATATTCACAAAAAATAGTATTTTTGGGAGTGAAACTAAAAGGCATCAGAGTGTGAGATACCTTTTTTTCTCATCTTACCTCTTTGAACAAATTTGGTAAAGAGAAGCACATACCATCCTTGTACCTCTCTTGGAAGATCCTTGATGGCTTATTTAAAATATTTATGTAGGTACAGAAGGAATTACTCTCACCTTTGTGTCTGCAAACAATTCCCAGCAGTATACTACGGGAGGCTTTCAAGGTTTGGGCCTTTTTAAAAGTAGTTAGGAACCCTTTGCATAAATGTCATCTGGTTTTATTGTTTTGACACTTCTGCAATGATAAATATTGTTACTGAAAGTCAGCAAAACAGATGGATGGCTGCCTTGGAGGATTTTGTGAAATCTCATGCTAATTAAGGGACTGTCAGGAAGCAAAAAATAAAAAAAGAATTGAGATTGAGATACTGCATTTGCTTCTCTGACTTGACACACAGGGAAAAATGTTTCTGGGGCTTGAGGAGGGTGTGCTGTGATGGGCTCACACCTGCTTGCCCTCTTGCTCTCTACTTAGAAACCTCACAAGGTTTTGGAGTAATGTTGCCTTTCTCTGAGCTTTAAAAGGAATGGGTGATCTCGTGGCAGAGAGCAAAAGGTGTTGGGAGCTCAGTCATGAAACAGGAGGATGATGAAACTCTCCATGTGCATCTTCTTTGGCCATGCCCATCAGACCTACGATTTCAGGATGGTTGCAGACTCGGTGATGAAAAAGCAGCCAGGGATCCCTCTTGTTCTGGGAGAACAGGAGTGGAAGAGGTCCCAGCACTGGGTGGGGGAAAGGGGTACAGCACCTGGTTGCCTTTAACTGAAACAGCCACAACATCAGTAAAAAGTTACAGGCTGGCACAAAATTGATTGGTTCTAGGAGGTAAAGACTGAAAAACACCCCTGGACTCAAAGGGCCGGTGGGAACGAGGAGGACCTGCCCAGGGTTTTGTTTACACTTCCAGGTTCCCACCATTAAGCAGAGGAGCTGACAGGGTTGTTTTCCTTCCAGCAGCTTGAACTCATCTGTTTGTCTTCATCTCTATTTGCAAACAGCGGCCCAGGGCCAGCTTTGCTTTCACTTTATCCTTGACGGCAGAGAAAGCGGCAGAAACTAGAGCTGCAGCCCATCCAGCAGCATGAGGGATGGGAAACAGCTGAGTGGGGAGAGCCCTGATTCCCTGAGGAGTCCAGGTTAAACAAGCCTAGCATTGGACCCACAGGCATTTGCAGGCCTCCCTGCCAGCTTGGGAAAGGTGTTGAAACACGGTCAAAAGCCTGCACACTCCACACCTTGCCAGCCTTCTTCACGTGAATGGGCAAGAGGATCCTGATTACAGCCTTGAGGATCCTGATTATCCTTGGTAATCCTTGATTAGCATCCTTGATGCTCTCCTAAACATGATTATTTTTTCTGAGACACCTAAGCTGTGCAATGTGGGACAGCAAAATGCAATGGACCAGTTGCTGGTCTGGGATCAAAGAGCAGTTGAGTTACAGCCCCGAGTCTGTCACTGACTCATTGACTAAGTTAGCAATAGTTCATCAAGGATATTAATGGTCTTTTCCATCACTGCAACCTTCAGTTGGTTTCTCCCACAGCAACCTTATATACATCACCAGGGCAAGCAGTGTTGACAATAAAAAACCATCCTTCCCCAAAGGGAAGGGACCGTTCATCACCAGGTGCCCCTGCTGCTCTGGGAACATACTTGGGTGGTTGGAAGCAGGTCATGGGTCATCTCTCTCGTTTCTCCCAAAATATTTCTGAGGAGCTATCACAGGGCTGGATTTGTCTCAGCACTGGTAAGATGGAGAGCTTTGGTGGGAGTCTCAATCCTGTGGGTGTCTTCTTCAACCAGGGCAGCAAGTGAAGAGGTTCAGGGAGCAATTTCTCCAGCCCAGGAGGGAATTGCTCACCAGGATGTCCCTGCACAGGTACCAGCCTGCTGTCCCATAGTGGACAAATCCCACCATGCTCCCCACAGTGGCAGGGTCTACTCCCCCACCCCAGCTTCTTGCCCTGCAGCAGCACCTCTCCTTTCCACATCCAGATTTGCCAACTATTTCTCCACTTTGTGGGGTTGTCCTAAACAGCCCCCTACTTTGCTTCCTCAAGACATCCAACACTAAAAAGACCTTCCCACCAACATCTGAGGTCCCTGCTTCTGTACATGGTTAGAAATCTGTCACTGTTTGCTCAGCAGCATTACCCAAACACCCCCAAAATGGGCACCAAGAAAAGAAAGCCCAACCATTGTCCCTTCATTTGTCTGTAAGCAGCTCCCAACCCTCTCAATCTCCAGAGTACTTGGCTTTGTAAGCTTGAGATCTTCCTTGGCCTTCATACTCATCTTGTTGTATTTTAATTTTAAAAAATCTCATTGATATTTTGCATTTTTTTTTTTATTTTATTTCCCAGGGTGCTAATATTCCTTTCAACAGACCTTGATTAATGGCTGAAGGCTCAGGAATATTCCTGGTATTCACTTAGCCAGAGCAATTACAGTGCAAAGAACAGCATGAGGACCCTGGGCTGACATGCAAATAGCCATGTTACACAATTAGTTGATGCACAGTTAATTGGAATAAGGACAAATATAGTCAAATAAGGCTGGTTTTAGGCTGTGTAAATCTGAGGCATACCTTAGGGTTATACAATTAAGAGACGTAAGGAGGCAACAGCAGAATCCTTCAAGGGCAAAAAGCCTATTCCTGAGAAAAATGCTTTTCTCTTTAGATCCAACCTGGGAAAAACTGGCAAAACAACAGGCAAAGTGACCTGAATGTGACAAAGACTAGACAGGCACATATCCCTTGCTTGCACCGGTTTGCACCAGGTATTACCAACACTGGCATGGGCACGTTGCCACAGGGAGAGGTGACAGGGGACAGGAGGAGGCAGCCTAGGGAGGGATGACCTCTTAAACCCATTGGCACTTGAGGTGCAGACAGGGAGGCATCCCAGCATGGGTGCTCCTGCCCCTGCTCCTGTCCAGCAGCACCCAGGACCCTGCACAGGGCTCCACCACACCAGTCTCACAGGCTTGGAAAGGGTCAATCACCCCCAAACCTGCCCAAGCCTCACAGGACACTCCTGCTTCTCATCCCTTTTTATAACACAAGAACCACCAAAATTTCTTGGAAGATGAAGGAAAAAAAATCCCACTAAGATCGTGCACAGCACTGCCACAATGGTCTCCACTATGACCCACTAAAAATGAGGATGAACTTGGAATGTTCATCTGTCAATTTTATTTCCCTCCCATCTGTTTCTCCCTGGTTTGCAAGCCCAGAAATGGGGAGAGAAGGTGGGATGCAAACACTTTTTTTTCTGCAGCTGCTTCGGAGCTTGTCTTCTCGTCCTCCAGGCTGCCGGTGGTCTGTGATCCACACAATGACCAAACTGCACAGCCCCGTGGAAACAAAATAATTAACCAGCAGGCAGGGAGCACTGGGGTCTTCCTGCAGCTGAAGGAACAGGACACGTTCGTCACTGGAATGTGCAGAGGACGAGCATGCCTCGGGGTCCTTGCAACATTCATTTTATTTTATTACTACTTTATTTTCCTGTCCTTTTGAAAACTGCTACATTAACCCCCAGATCTTAGATATTGAGCTTAGCCGGTGTTAAAAGTTTAATTACTCTTACTGTTAATTACAATGCCTGCAGAAAGCACTTGCCATCCTGTCCTGGCAAGCTTTGATTCCCTGCATAGTTTTAATGGTGGGATGTATTTTGAGAGGAGTTTTCCATCCTCTGATGAGTGAAGCCCCTGATGGCTGGTGGATGAAGAGACATTGAGATGTCTGAGAGCATCCAAGTATGACCCCAGGCAAGGTCCTTCGAAGTGGCAGTAAGACAAGATATTCTGGAGATGTCCTGACCCAGTCTACACTTGTTTCCCTATTCCTGTTACCTTGGTCTAAGGGTCTGGATGACCACTTCAGTTTTTTCCTGGTCTCAACTGAACCTTTACTCCTGCTGTTCTTGCACATCTTCCCAAACACCTGCATTCTTAGAGTTCCCAGTGGATGAGCCTGCAGAATGGACCCCAGCACAGCTGAAGAAAATGCATTTAAAAATTGACTTGATTTGCAGAGAACTTCTCTGCATGTTTCACCAGCTTGTGGTATTCTGGACATTTTCACAGGCTTCTTCTCCTGCCCTGATCAGTAGCCTTACTTCATTTGTCAAAGAGGGAATTAATCAAACCCTATAAAACATTCTCCATGTTCAGTCTCTTACTGGGGTTCTACTGAGAAACAAATGATCCTTTAGGACTTTAATCAATGTTGCTTGAGCCAATACCCTTCCATGTGATTTCAGTGGGGTTTGGATCAGCTTTTTCACGTGCACATTATTTCAGTAAGTGTCATTTATCTAGAGATGATATTTAGCCTTGAAAAACGATCAGGAACATTTTAAGCAGCCAAAGACAAATTCTACTTGATCAGACATACAATAATGATTGACGGTAATGGAAAAAAACAAATGCTGTAATGATGATTTACTCGCCTGTCAACAAATATTAGTCATCCTAGAATTATGCCAGGCTTGTGGGTGTGTGGGGATATGTACACAAACACACGTGTGTGGGTACACATGCCATGCTGTATCTGTGACAGCAGCGTGTGCACATGCTCTGGGGCTGGGGAACAGTGACAAAGAGTCTCTTGCACTGTAGAAAATATAATTCACGAGGGTGGCAGCAGTGCTTTGCTGAGGGATGATGAGAGGAAGCCTCTAATTATCAGTGTGTGCCATATGAACTATCACTGGTATGTAGGAGAACATACAAAACACATATGCTGAGGCCTCATTTCACCCTGTAAGTTAAACCCTGTATTTAAGCATGGACAGTTTGACCATATTTCATCCCAGGGATTTTTGGCAATATGGAATGGAGATGATTTTGCAGGACCTCAGTGTCATGTGTATACTGTCACATATTTAAAATAATGTGTGATGCATTTGATCCAATATTTATTTTTGCCAGCTGGGTTGTGGGGGTTGCTGCTATCAAATGTTTGAGTTCCTTGCTGCTGATCAGGGAAAGGGGCTTTCTGTGGGGTTTTATTTGTTGGGTCTTCTTCCCTCCCCTTCAGTACAATTTCAGGTAATTTCATGCCATTAATACTGGTCATGAACCTCCCCTCACATTTGAAACCAGCACCAGGGTGCAAGAGTGAATGAGACCATCCTAAGATTTCTGTTTCTTTACATAAATCAAATTCTTTTACAATCCTTCAACATAACACATTAAAATGTGCCTGTCTGGCCCACTCTCTCCTGGCAGCGTTCTCCCGGATTGCCTGCGAGAGGAGTGGAGACCCCTGGGAATTGTTTAGCAGCGATTCACTGGGTCAGTGTATTAGAACAGACTCAAGTCTATCAGCCAGATGGTGACTTCAGAAAAAAATTGACACACCATTTCAAACTGATTTCACGCAAACCCTCCTGAGGGGAGCCAGTGGGAATCCAGCAATCAGATCTGTTGTGAATAAATATTACAAAATTGTCAATTACAAAAGGGATGTTTAAAATGTTTGACTGATTTAGAAGTCTATTCATTCCTTGCCTCATACTTTGATGATGGATCTTTCAATATCACTGACTGATTGCTTCCCTTGGCCAGAGAAATCTCAGCTTTTAATTTTTTTATTGGAAGAAGGTACTGTACTGCCTTTCCAAGCTTTTATGGTAAGCAGGCACCTGAGATAAAAGCTAAGCCAGGTACAATTTGGAGCACAATGTCTTCTACAGATAGTGGCTTAAAAATGAGCATTGGACTTAATAAGGCAATCAGGTCTGAATGCTTTCAAAGCTACACAGGACCAAGGTCTCTCACGGGTAAATTTAATCAATGTACATACAAATGTCTCCCTTTGCAAAGAGGAAAAGTTGGAGTATCTTTCCAAGCACCAGCTATACATGCTCATCAGGTTATGTATTCAGCTGAAAAAGGTATTTACCTTGTGTTGAAACTCACAGTGGAGGCAGTTTTTGCTGTCCTGCTCCCTGTGCGTCTGCTCTTGGTCCATCACTTTCTCTGGCCTTGTTTCTTTGTCTCAAACTGCACATCCAGGCAGTCCATCCCCATCTTGGCAGGGCTGTCTGAGCCTTCCCCATCCTTGGCCACTCCCTCCCTCCATTGGCCCAGAGCATGCCAATGTTGCCTTCTAACATTGTGTTTCCAGGGGATCTTTGATTTTACCACACTACTGGACCACTCTCTGCTTCCCTCTGAAGGAGACCAGATCCCTGATGTGGTCACTGTTCACTCCTCTTTTTTTTTTTTTTTCCTATCTCTGAGTGTTTTAATTTCTTGTCCCAGAGTGGTATCACCAGTTGTTTTTCTCTCTTTAGATCTTCATATAGTAAACAATAAAGCTCACCTCTGAGTGAAACTGTTGTTCCCACGTGTGTTGTTCCCATGTGCCTTTTTGCTGGTCTGGCCAGGTCAGCCTTACAAGTCCTTCACTCCCACCAGATGGAGATATGATTACTGGAAAGGACAATGAAGCATAAATCAAAGTTATTCCAGAAACAGAATTTCAAAGGGTTTCTAAGGATGAAAATGAAACAAATAAAGCTTTATTAGTGCAGTAGTATTTAATTGTAGCCAGATTGTAGTAAATTTATAGATTTATAGAAATTTATATTCTATGTTTCCATCCTGGATTTGTCTCAGTTTCTGAGAGATTATAGCACTTTCTCTTAGTCCTAAAATTTCTTCAATAAACAGATAAATTTCTCTTTTAAATAATCCAGATTCCAGGCCTTGTCTCTCTGGATTATATCTACAATTCAGCCATCAGCCTGAACCTGAGCAAGGCCTGGAAAAACCTTTCTCAGCAAATATTTGTCCACCTTTTCAGAGATTTGGTTTGCCTGACTTGTTTGGCCCTGGACACAAGCAGTGATATGTGGTATTTATATTGCCTCTCACTGTGCCCTTTCTCCCTGGGCAATGGTCATAGGCAGCTCCAAAGAGGAAAGAGCCATAAAAGGAGATGTCTCTGACCAGGAGGGATGGAAGGTGATCTCCCATCTGGGTGACACCTGTGGTCTCTGTCCCTCTTGCTCTAAATACTTGCTGTTCATCAGCACGGCTGTCCTGCTCCACGCTGGAATGGCCCATGCTATTGGGGTCATGCTGGTTCATGAAAAACCCTCACTGCATCCCCTGTTGCCTTGGGCACACACCACTCTCTGCAGTGTGGTTGCAACCCTGTACCCTTCCTTACATCTCCTCCGCAGCCCAGAGGCACCATGACATTGCTGACCTACTGGTACCTCAGCTCTGGCTTTGCCTCTCCTTGAAATAGTATCTGGCTGTCCCTCCAGGGAGGCCTGGGAGAATCACATGCTTTGCAATGGCAATGTAATGGGGAGGCAGCCCTGGGCAGCCCTGGAAAGCTGAGATGAGTCCCAGGTCCCTCTGGCACTAGAGTGCATCTCCTTACCACTCCCTTCTCAGTTTTTGTCCCTGTCCCTGCAGTCCCCAAGTGCCAGCTCCTCAGGATGGAGCAACAAGCTAAAGACAAAAGTGCACATGATTCACATGGCTGTGACCAGAGTTTCCTTGCTGAGGTCTGAGATTCCTCTCTTCCAGCTTGTCCTGGCCACCAAGTCCCTGCTCTTCCTTAACGTCCTTCCCAGGCGTGGGAGAAACACGTTGATGGCACCTGAACTCTGACATCAATCTTCTGCAGAGCTCCTCCTCGCCAGACCTCTTGGCAGTTTCCCGAACTCCAGACCCCCTGTGCACTCCCTGAGCTCCCTCTCTTGCTGTCCCCACGCCCTCCTGCCATCCCACCACACAGCACTTCAGAAGGCATCCAACCTGCCTGCCTGGGAAATTGCCTGCTGGGGGGACCTCTGGAAACAGAGACCCAGGGACATCAGATAGAGTTGCACGGTCATTATTTCCAGGAGCCTCTTGATCGGTGGTATGAAAGGCAACAACAAAGGTCATCCTGAACTTTAAACTCAACACCATGTCCCATCCCCCCAGCCAAGCACTTTCTACCCAGGCAGTAAATCTTTCCATGATGAGGGAGAGCTCACCATTCCCAAAAAGCAGGTTATTCCCAGACATTGACTTCAGCAGTTGAGCCTGTGTTCATCCAAGGGAGAGGCACAAAGGTTTGGTTTTGAAGATTTTAGTCAGCTCAGCCTCCATCCCCAGTTTCTACGCCACCATGAGACGTTGGGTGACCCACCTCTGGTCTTGCACTGGGATATCCCTGCAGTGGGGCTCAGGAATGGGGCTGAAAAGCTTGGATGGGGTGTGCTAGAGACATCCCAGGCACAGGACGATTCAAGGACCTGTGTCTACCTGCCACCTCAAAATCAGGGAGATGTGGACACAGTGTCGGTTTTATCCTCCTACAAGCTCAAGGGGATTTTTCATCCTGGGGAGCATTGAAGGCCTGTTGGGGCTTCAGTGTTCCCAAATCACTGCCGTGCTTTCAAAGAAGCATCTCTCTCTGTGCTGAGGGGATATTTTTACAATATCTACTCATTGCACACCAAGAGGTATCACTCATAACAAAAGAAAACACCCAAAGAACAAGAAAATAAGTCCTGGCTCCAGAAACAGTTCCACACTAAACATTCAGGTTTGAGTCAATATTATTGAGAATTTGTAATAAAGTTACTCAGAAATTTCACAATGAATGACAATCTGAAACCACTTCTGCCAGCCACTGAAACTGCCTCACACCCTCTTAGGTCGTCTCTGAGGTTCCACTCTCTTGCATGCTGTCTCTCTCCTTTTTTTTCCCCTTCCTTCCCTATAATAAGATTTATTATTGGGTTATTCTTCATGGTATATTAGCCCTTAGCCAGAGTCAGTGCTGACAGAAATGTTAGTCATTTGGGCTCTGCTTAACCTGCTAAGAAGAACTGAATTTACAGAATGGGACGAGGCTTTTTATGATTTCATTCCAGAGCCAAATCAGATAAGAATAATTATCCTCTCCTGGGATATTAGGCAGCACCTCCCCAGGACCGGCAGCTGACAGCTGTTTTATTGGTTGAGTCACTTGCGTCTGGAGTCGAGGATTAATTGTTCATGTGTCCGGGTGGCTCCAGGAACAACAGTGAAAGATTCTTTCTGGAGATGGGAGATAATTTATTTTCGATTGTTTTCATGCACATGATTTCAGTGGACAAGGCGAATTAAAAATAAAATCGCATAAATAACGCTGCTCCCACCGCCCTCTGCATTCGTTGTTAAACACTGGCTCGTGCATTTCAGATCTGAGGATCTCTAGCAGAAAAAAAATGTAGAGGAAATTTCGGAGACGAAATACACTCCTTCCAAGGCAAGTCCAAGTCCACTTTGGCACCAAACATCCTCCCTGACCAACCCGTGAGGGCAGTACCCGATGCCCACCCCTGCCTTTCCTTGGCGCCCACCCCCCAAAACGCTTTTATTCAGAATTAATTTACTCCTGCCTATCACCTGCTTGAGATTATTCTAATGATAATGGCCTCGATCCAAAGCAAATTAAAAACCAGTGGTGAGGCTTTCCCTGACTCGAGCAGCCTCGCACTCGGCTGAGCGCAGCTTTGCTCCAGCCACCCTCTGTCCCTGACGGCAGGGACTGCCCGTCCCCCTCGCCGGGACACACGCTGTGCCTGTGTGATGGGCAGAAGGGGCCCAGGATGTGGATGAGGAAGGCAGTTGCCTCGAGCAGCAGGGGCTCGGGCAGCACAACGCCCACTGCCCAGCTTGCCTGCCTGGCTCTGCCAGTACTGGGGAAGCCAGCGAGGTTTCCTCACCCACCCATCCCTGGGATGCAAGTGGCAGAAGGAAAAAAAGTCCCCCATTCTCCAAGGATTTGGTGCCAGATTTCTACCCAACATCCCTTCTCCTCCAGCTCGTGGAAGGTACCTGTCCATGGGTTGTGTTTTGCCTGTGTGTGGGGGAGCATCTCCAAGGGGGTTTTTGGTCCAAGGTTTGCAGTTTGAAACAGAAAGAGGCAAGTCCCCCAACCCTCTTGCAGAGCTCACACCAGTGCTCCCACAGTTGTGGCTCATCCTGCAATTGCTGTGCCTCAAAAGAGGGGAGATGTTCTGGGAGAAACAGCCAGGCTATGTGGGGAAAGAAATTTATAACCAGTGTTTCCCAGCCTTCCCCCTCTGACATCTTCGTGTTGCGTCCAAATCTGTGGTACAATTGCTCTGGGTTGCAAGGGGAGTTTAAAGTGCATCCCAAGGAGAGGAAAAAGATAGAATCAGGACAAACCATCCCTGAAGCTAGCTGGACAAGCAGGGGGTCTTACAGCTCTGGAGTAGGTTGAGTCCTTGCAGTGCTGCACCTCGAACCCAGGGATCAGACCCCTCCAGCAGATAATGGAGATGAGGTCTTTGTGTGCATGGAAGAGAGGCTGGACAGTTTTCAGGCTTGACACAAAGTGAGCAAAACTCTCACTGAAGCCAACAAGCATCTTTGCCCACTTCTACCAGGGCTAACTTTGTCCCCGAGGCTATTACCCGGGGGCTCTCAGGCGGTTCGGGTGCACAGTGCTGATCTGTCAGATGAGGAAGTTATGAGGAAGCAATGGAGTGTCACAAAGGGATTGAAGAGAATTGATACGTGAGCCTGGATAATTATGAGGTTGCCAGTCCGGTGTCATTTCACGGCTGGGCTGGCTCTTTGTGGTGTATGATACCCATCAATGCAAAAATGGAAATGAAGATAAATGGGGCAGTGGCAGAAGCAGTTAGATCTATCTCACAGGCTGACTGCTGAAGTTCCCTGTTGATTTAGGAACAGCATCTTCCATCGGCAGCAAGAGGTGAATTCATAGGACTTGCTACAACCTGCTGTGGGATCCACAGCAAGGCATTGAGGACTATGGTCAACAGAGTGAGCAATTTTAAGGAAGTACTTTGCCAAACTATATTTTTCCAAGGTAAAGTTGTTGCTCTGCTCCATCTGCCTTGTTAAGATGAGCATCACGGGCAAGGCTGAAGCAGGACAGTGATGCAGCTGGGCTGGGAGGACACAAGGGTGTGACAAAGCCATGGAGTGAAAACTTTAAGATGTATAAGAAATAACAGGAACTAAGACTGAGGACCTTAAAAGACGTTCATGCAATAGGAAAATGTAGGAGAAGCAAAGGCTTAACTTCAGAGGAAGAAGAGAAAAAGAAATTGTTTCCATGCAGGAGAGAGCCTCTGGTGTACCTGATCAGAGTCCCAGTACACAGGACAGTGAGGCTCAGCTGGGCAGCATGACTTTCTCAAGGTCACATCAGTTCTTCCTTCTCTGGTAGGGAAGTGTGGACTATGAGAAAATGGAAACTTGTGATTTGCACCAGCACATGCTGCATCATCCTGAAGCTGACCTACACTCCCTCAATCTGATCCCACAGCAGTTGCAGACAGGAATCCCTGAAAAGTCAGAGAAGCAATATTTTAGAAGAGGCGAGATGTTTCCTACAAAGAGAGAGTTGTAGGAATTACAAGAAAAGGAGGAACAGCACATTGAAACAAAAATTACTCTGGCTATAAATAGATTTAGGTAGGGAAATCGCTGTTCCATGTAGAAGCTACTCAGAGCCTGACTTTGTCTACAGGGAGCTGCCAGGAACCTCGGGGCAGTTGTGGAGGGCCAAGTGGTGGAGGGTGGAGTTGGGGAAGCTTTAAGGATGGTTCTGAGAAAACAGGTGTTTTTATTGTGCTCCCCAGCCCTCTGCAACAAAGAGCGATGACAAACAGATGATGACATGATTTATTTGCAAAAGGTGGTGCCCTCACCATGCATGAGATGTCCAGGAAATAAAGGCTCTCAGACCTCAATTAGCAATGAGATTCCAGTGATAACGAAGGGTTGATTGCTGGCTGGGCTGGAGAAGAGTAAGACCTGATTAGGGGAGTAGTGAAGGGTGTCTGTAAACATGGCCAAACCTGGGGCTAAAATGTTAGGCTGAACCATTACTGTCACCCTCCACATCTCCCCCTACTTCCATGAGCTGAGAACATGTGGGGGTGTTAGCCCATATTCCCTTCATGGTGTCCACAAGAGGACATTCTTCTGGACTCAGGAGGTGGAGATTTGGGTAACAAGCATTTGCAGCAAGTGTGCACAGTGTTTTACAGACCTCAGTGGGGATGCTGCTCTGCATTCACTTCAGCCAGGAGAGAGAAAGGCTTGGGTCAGGCAGAGGAGCACTGCAGAAAATACAACTGCACTGAAATCACCACTTCACCCCACATCCTGCTCAGGATAAGGGGAAATTTGAGCATCCACCGAGTTTAGGACACTGGAGTAAGTGAGGAGCATTTGGGATCCCATCTCACCCCTGCAAAGAGGAGAGTTATTAGGAAGAGAAGGCAGAGTGACCATATTACCACCCTAGCAAACATTTAATACGAAGGCCAGCAGCTCCAGATAGTTCCTTCATGAAGCATAACTAAGACGTTGATAAGAGATTTAAAAACTTTGTCACGTCAATGCAAGAAATTGGAACTGGATGCAGTTTTATTGGAAATGCAGGGGGCTTTTTCCATTTCTGTGTTCAATAGAAAACTTAAATATTGAAAGGAAAGCTCTCTGGGGATGGAAAATCTCCTCCCGTTCACCCCACAGCGGACAATGGGGATGACAGCTTTTCAAACCAGGGCCGAGACCTCTCTTGGGAGGAAAAATGGCAGGAAAAAGGTCAAAAGGTTAAATCTTGAATTTAGGGGACTTGTTTTCTTCATTACTTTTAATTTCACAGTGTAAGAGAAGAGTTTAATAGCACAAATTTGGAGAATATTTCCATTTTCCCCATTAGGAGGTGGTTGCATTCAGTGGATGCAAACAGAGCTCCAGGATTTCACTCTCTTCCTGAGAGAGTGGTGGTGGGAGGTCAGTGGTTGAGGATGAAGAGACCTCACTGCTCCAACTCGCCCCATGACCTGGGAGCAAGTTATTTATCCTTTTCTGGCTTTTTCTCCCATATAAGAAAGAGTGCAACAGAAGAAACTGTAGCTGAAAAGGGCTGGCAAGTACTTGGTGTCGTCCTCATCAGCAGTGCTCTGCACTGTGTCAAGCCCCTGATGTCTCAGGGTGTGCCTGTGCCTCAGTTTCTTTGGCTGTGGCAAAGCTGTTCTGTCCTGCAAAACAGACTGACAGGCTGGAGCTGGGCTAATAAATCAGCCAGCTAACAGGACTTAGAGCTGCTATAACAAAATCAAGCAGGAGAAAAAGTTGGTATCTTTTTTTTTTTTTTTTCCCCCCCCCGCAAATCAGATGCAAACCTACTCTGCTCAAATCCTCCGCTCTTAATTTGGGACACTGCCAGTTTAAGAGGGGGGCAAAGAAGGGATTTCCGATGCAAAATTCAGGACAGTCAAGAGGCAATGTAATAATTGTCAGTCCAGAGAGCATCCCGGTGCACATGTTCGGGGGATAAGAGTGTCACCAGAGTCTATTGTCTGTCCCCTCTCTGTTAAAGTAGAGATAAGGCTGGGATAAATCTCACTGGGACATTCTGCCCTATGATGTTATTTCATGCCACATCACCTAATAGGTGTATTTTCACACTGCTTGCTACTGCTGTGAGGCTCTGCAGCTCCTAGCCAGGCTGACAATCTCACTATATGGAGAATGGAATAGTGACGGCTAATTGATTTTACAGCAGTACCGAAGGACAGACAATGAAAGTACCATCAATTTAATCCACTATTTAATGGTTCCAATTTAGCCTCTGTAAATGCTCACTAAACTAATTTCTCTGGGTTCAGCAATCTGAAAAGCTATCATATCTCTAATCTCCTTCAATATATTCATCTGGAAAAGGGAATTTAGCCAATTCTGATGTGCGGAGATGATCTGTTAGCACAGTGTAAATGTTTATAACACGGCAATCTAGTTCGTTTATAAGGATATGAAAAGTTTTATTGGGGAGGGCACTGAAGTGGAACCACGGGATAATAGGCAGTTACCCAGCAGTCTCTGGGAGCCAGGGAGCGGGCAGGCATGCAGAAAAATACTAGGATTTACTTTAATCCCAAATTGTAAGCTAAAGTTCTGCCCAGTACATGATGCACCTGGGACTGCTGGAACAAAGGATTGTCTCCCGTCCCCCCATGACCCAGGCTTTCACGCTACACCATGATAGCAACAGTCATTTTGTTTCCTCCAAGGGCCTGAAAATTAGTTTAGTTTAGCACATATATATCTCCTTGTCAAACCAAGTTGCTAGTGGGGAGCTAGTCTTGAGGGCACTTTCTGTCCTGTAAGGCTGGGGGGATTTGCATTTTGACTTCTGGGTTTTTTTCACACAGGCTGGATTTTTCTTGGTTAAGTCTGGTTGTCCCCAAGCCTTAGACCCCACTGCTGATCCTCTCCAGCTGCAAGTAGCTCTGCTACTTGCTCAGCTTCCAGGCAGCCCTCAGACCCTCCTGAAGTCAAGGTGGAGTTCTTTGCCCCAGTTGCAGTAGGACCAATACTCAGAGACCTGTCTGTAGAGGGAAAAATTCCCTTGAGCATTAAAGTTCATCTCCAGCAATTCACCTCTACTTCCCCACCCTGGGAGGAGGACCTCTCCTTGGTCCAGATCCAAAAACTAAACTGCCACCAGTCCATGACAAAAAATATGAAGTTTGGGGCCTGGATCCCATGCAAGCATCATCCCTCCCTCTTTGTTGCCTGTATCCTGAAGAGAACAGAGACTGGTATGTGCTGGTTCTGCTCCTAGAAATTGGTGGCATTTACTAAAGCTGCTGTGGACACTGGGAACATGTGTCAAACCGCTTCTTGCATTTAGAAATTTTAAAACTCCACTCAAGATTATACTTGTAGAGGGGCATTCAGTTTTGGGAACATTTCGCAGCCTCGGAGTTTTGATGACAAGGAGGAAGAGATAAAGCCTTTCACACCATCACAAGAGAGGGGCATGACAGCGAAATAGCTTCTATGTGTGTTTTTTAATTTTATATAAAATGCATATTTCTATTCCTTCCATAAATAACTGCCACATGCCAACACGCCTGCAGGAGAGAATCTGCCCATGTAAACACAGACCTGCCTCTGTGCACAGACGTGTGGGAGCAGCTCACAGCTCGTCGAGGAACTTTTCATCCCTAGTTGCCACCACCATGCCTGGTTTGTCACTTCCTGGCATTTTGACAGGACCTGGCAAACCTGTGTGGGCATCCAGGACTGGGGCTGACATTAACTGGCCTGGGCTGTGGAAAGTCTTTTATGGAAAGAGCGCTTCTGGACTGCAGTGGTTTTGTAGCCCAACCATCTTTTTTTTTCCCTTTTAAATTCAAAGACAATTCCACAAATGAGCTTCTGCTTGATTAGTGTTTTAATGAATATATCTGGATACACCACAAGTCCACCAGCCGTGACTCCAGAGCCACAGGCTATGCTATCCAGATGCCGCCTTTGTGCTGTCAGTTCGGGGCGTTAATGTCGGATACACCAGGGGAGCGAGAAGGGCAATAGTCAAGGAATAAGTGTCCTGTGAGACCATGATTTTCCCCGGACTGAACTCTCCAGCTTTGGTGCAGGCAGTACGAGGTCCAGATGGGCGATGAAAGGCACTGGGCCGTGCCCCTGCCTGCCTGGGACCCCGTTCTGGGGCAGCTGGGACCCCGTGCCGGCGAACAGCCCGAGCCGACGCTCCCACCCCAGGCAGCCCCTTCGCTGGAGCTGCAGCACAGATTACTTGGCTCCCGTTTGTTGGCTGATGGAGAAAGGGCTGCTCGCTCACCGAGTGTGTTCGTGATCACTTTGGACAGGGAAATCCTGAGCAAGGGACAGCAGTGCAGGTTTCCTCCTGCTCCTGGACTGATCCCTGGAAAGGGACACTGTACAAGATGCTTTATGGCAGCAGGGCACATTTTTTTTTCCCTTGTAAATTATATTTAACATTCCAGAGAACTTTATTGCATTTGGTGTTAGGGTTTATGAAAAAATCTGTATTTAACTTCAAGCCCTGGTAAACATCTTTGCTTATGTTGTTATGTGATTCTTTATTTGAGTATTTCGATTTAATTTCACAGTTCATATACCTTAAAGTTTTGATTTTTTTTTCCCCTCCTGTCTAATTCAGGGAGAGCCAGGGCTGGCCAGGGGCTTGTTGGTGAGCTCTACTCTCCCACAGGGTGGGTGATCCTGAACTGCCACCTCCATCCCACGTCCTTAGAGAGGTGCCTGGGCATGGGGAGCAGGCAGGAGACCTTTGGAGGATGGGGAAGCTGCATCTGAATCCATTGCCATCCTCAGCAGCTTTCAAGAAGCCAGTCTTCTGAAATCAGTCATACCCAGGAGCTCCCAGGGCTTTCCCAAATGGGAAATACGTAGGGGTGAATATGGGTCAGCAGAACGGGGGCTGTCCCTTGGACGACATCTGAGCCAGGTGCCAGGAGTCCATCCCAAAATCTGTTAAAGTCCAGGGGAGGTTTTCTGCTGGCACCAGTGGACTCTGAATCAAGCCAACAAATGCACCTGTCACAGCTTCAGCCTCCACAGAGGGAGGAAGGGGAGGATGAAGAACCAAAAGGATGGCAGCCATAAAGGCTGCAGGAAAATGTAAATATGGAGCTCAGTGGCAAATCCCATCTTGTTGGCCTGCAGGTGCCAGGACCTGGCTGCCAAGTGTACAGATTATTTTGATAGCATGACACAGCTTAGTACCTTGGGTTTGTGCTGCTTCCACCAGCTCCACCCTCCTGGTCTCCTCAGGAACATTGCACATTCACCACTTGGGAATCACCTGCCCGAATTCTCCTGCAGCTCTATGAAAAAGGAAAGAGATGTGCGAAGGCTTTTCTCACTTGTATAATTCATTAAAAGCGGTGAGGCTGCTGGCTAGAAGATAAGAACTGGTGAAATCAGATAATGAGGGGGATTTCTGTGGCTCTGGTTCTACTTAAAAGGTCTATATGTAGGACCTGGCCTATTTATTCATTCTTCCTGTAGGGCTGTCTCCCTCCAGACCCGAATACAGCAGCATTTTGGCAGCTCATACGGCCACAGCTGTATGGCCACTTCCCACTGCAATTTACAGAACTCCATTTTTAACTTGAGCCTGTGTTCAAATTGCCTGATTGATGATATTGGAAAACTAAAAACAAACCAACAGGAGTTGGAGTTTTTTGGAGAGATTTCCTTTTCACACTTAGCTTTATCCTCTAATTTTTGCATAGATGAAATCCTATGCAACGTTGCTGAATAAACATCTATTTTAGGAAGACCTTGTGGAGGAGAAGTGACCTTGTGGTCAACCCCTCCCACCACAGGCCACACCAACAGGACACAACACTGATATTTTTGAAGAGATGGATTTTTTTTTTTCAATCCTGTATGTGGATGCTGTATACTGGAGATTTTCTATCTATTGCAGCCTGCCTGGCTCACCAAATAATCACTATTTGCATTTCGAAGGACTTTCCCACAAATGCTTGTGTCATACTGATACACAACTTCATTTCCTTTGGATGCTCCAGGCCGTAAGTTCCAGTCTTGAATATGAAAATCCTATCTTGGAATGCCAAAGGTCTCAATAAATCCACCAAAAGGAAAACATTTTTTATTATTCTTGAGTAAAATCAAAACAGACATAACTCTTGGTCAGGAAATGCACCTCTCCAAAGAGGGGGAGGTTAAACTACATCCAGAAAGCATGAAATAAATTGTATCTTTGCCTTTCTAAATGAAGAGTCATACTCTACTGCACATCTTTGTACAAAATTCCCATTGACACCAATTTCACTTATTTATTGATTGTTTTTTTATGTGCTCAATGCCATAGCAACGGGCTGCATTCCATAAATTAAATGCAACATTGCATTAAGTTAAACTTCTCGCAATGGAGAACACACACACAGCGCCCAACCCTGTGCTGCTCCAGAGCACTGATAAATAAACCAGCAATTACCCCGAGCTGAGCAAACGCTGGCAATGAATTGTGAAAGGCAGTCAGTTTGCACTTCTCTTGGTGGATGTGCACAGGCACCTCCACGGCACACACGTGCCCACAAAATCACATGGAGTGTGATACATCACGGAGCAAAGCCCTCAGTCTGCAGTCAGCGGGAACATTGCTTGGCTTGCTGCTGGTGTGATACTATTTAGCTCCAAGCTACTCCTCACATGTGTAAAATTAAGCAAATGAGCAAAGAGAGAAGTCCTGGATCATCAGAATAACTACAGCTCGTCTACATTTATGGGTGTCATTCATTTTAGTGACATCATTGCTCCATGGTAACGAGTATATTTTAGATTGGAGAAATAGATGGCATGAAAAATAGATTAGTTTTATTTAGATAGATTATATCATTATATAAATAGATAGACCACTGTATTTCTACTCATCTTCCACCTCCTGGTTAATAGGACACAGTTTTATTTATAGATAGAGATGCAGGAAATGTTTCCATGTAAATGTTTCATAATTCTGTTGTATTTCTGTGTTTTATTTTAATGGGTCACCCCAATTGTACCAATCCAAGCTAGGTAATGTGTTTGTGCAAAGAGGAGAATATTTTAGGGTTGTCCAGAAGGATCCAAAACTGGGGATGCTCAGAGAACAGATCTACCTCATATATTGCATGTGGGAGAGTAAGGATTAAAGCCAGGTCCTGGTGGGACACCCAGGGGACTTCAGCCCAGGGAATTACTCATTTGGATTATACTCAAAAAATAGCAGGAATAGGGAAGGGAGAGGATGAGGCCTCTGTCTGTTCAATCTGAGGGGGCACTGAGCAGTCAGGACATGCCATGCTGACCCCACTACGTGGTCAGAACTAGAGAGAGACCCCAGGTGTTGTTGGAGGAAGGGTCCCACCCCATCAGCAGGTCCACCCCTGGGACTGGGACCCACAGGCTTCATCTGGCGGTGACACCCCAACAGACTCTTGGTTTCCAGATGGCATTTTGGGTGTCCAGGCAGAAAGCAATCCTGCTAATGTCTGAGTCTCCCTTTCCCCTCTGTCACTCTTGGGACAGTATAGGCAGCACCCAACCCCCTTCCTCACCCAGCTTCCCACCCCAAACCCTCCCTGGTAAAGAAACCTCATCCACCTCATCCACGCTGACCCCACAGAGACTGAAACCAGGAGGGACAGAGCCTTAACTGCACTGGATAAAGAAGCAAACCCCCAGCATCCATCCAGCCCAGGCTCACCCTTCTCCTGGCAGGGTGCGGGGAGCGGGGTGTGTTGTGCGGCTGTCGCGGCACCGGCGCCTTCCCCGCGCGGCTCAATTACAAGGCAGACAAGGCAGTGTCACATGTGATTCACAATGTCGATTTCATGCTCGCGGTAACCATTTACGAAAGAGCTGCGGAGGTTTTACATTTGATAAGAAATCAACAGCGTTTGTGTTTGTAAAAGACCGATCAAGGAGTGTGACAGCTCCAAGAGATTGCTGCGGAGCATTGACTGCACGTCTGCAGTCTGTCATGGACCCATAAGTATTTATTTCAAATGGTGGGTTGTGTTGTGATGGTGCAGTTGTTTGGTTTGTTGTTTTTTTTTTAAACCAGGATGTTTGAAAATAAACTGTCAGTCTCTATTTACAGCTGAACAAGTAGAAAATACGAGGGATTTTAGGTTAAATTGTCAGTTAACAGAATTCAAAATAGAAAAAAATATGTACAGCGCTTGCTGGTTTATTACCTGCTGGAAAGAGAGTATAGTTTCTAAATTTAGAGATACAGATGTCTCTCTTTCAGGAAACACAGATTGACTATAGAGCATATTTGAGGTGCCTTTATCTTCCTGAACTCCCCACACCTCCCCTACCCCAGCACACTTGCATCCAATTACTAGAGCATTAACTGGTAGGGGCCTGGGTGCAATCCTAGTTATGCTAGTGTAAAACTCAGCATTTTGATAGAAATGCTCTGGATTTACCAGCAGAGCTGAGTTTGCAGTCTGACCCCTATATCTGAGGTCTGACAGGGTTTTGGAGCCAGGTGACTAGGGCCAGACACTCATTTTGGAGACATGTTTGTTTCCTGAGAGAGCCCAGATACAAAGGTGTTCCTCACTCTTACACCAAGTAGCAGTCTCTTGCACACTTACTAAATGACTTTTCCCTGCCCGAATTTCTGAACCTCTTCTCCAAAGGCAGGAAGACTCTACAGCAGTTCTTGGTGATTTTTCTTGGCAGCTTCATGGTGCAAACCCAGATACCCAAAGCAGACAGACAAGTTTCAGTGCAAATTCGCCTGCATCCAGGCCTAGCTCCCCCTGTTTCCAAATTCAGGTTTGCTGACCCTTACCCAAAAAAGTCCAAAAACTTTCCAATCTCTGGAAGTATCCAGAATAGGAAGTACTAATATACACTGCAACTCATGCATTTTATTAGAGTATTAGATCAGACAGGAGCTTTCCCAACTGTGAGTGTCCAGCTCCAAAACAAAATTAGGAGCCAGCTTTGAACTGTAATGATCAGGTATTGCGTATAACTCAACCTCTGGCTCAATTTCAACTATGAGCTTTCTCTAAAACACAAGAGGACAGATGCTATCCTGTATTAATGAGTGCTTTGTTTCTCGACGGATGCTCTGGGTAGTGAACAGAGCATCAGAGGAAACAGGAGAAGAAGAAAAAATAAATACAACATGAAACACATATATTGGGCCAGGAGCTGGATGGAATAAATCTGAGCATCTCACAGTTCAGTGGAGCGATATTGGTGAGCCCTGACTGAGGATGTCTCCCTTTTAACACACGTAACAGTCTACAACTGTGTTGTGGAGAAAATCATAGACCCACAAGGGAATAATTCTCTGCTTCATTAGGTCAGGGAGGTCTTGGGTACCACTATAGAAAGCCATTGGCTTTGTTTGAATTCCTCCAGTTCTCCACCCAAAATACTGCCTGTAAATTCTGGCCCAATATTTCAGCTTCATGCCCTTGGTAGAAAGGAGAGGCGCTGCACGGCCAGCAGAGCCAGGATGGAGTCCCACGGTCTGATCCATCCCATGGATGGAAAATTAATTCAGAAGGTTCAAAGGCTCATTTGTGATTGAACAAAAATCCAACAAACACTTTCATTTCACTTGTTTTGGATAACTGGTATCCAGTGCCTTGTGCTGCTGAAGGGTGGAGGATTTTTCTGCAAGGCTCTGGGAGTCCGTGCCGTGGTGCTGCTCAGCTGTGCTTCTGGTGTGGTGGCTCCTGGGAGTCTACCATGAGCGCTGTAATGACAGGGATGGTTTTTCCCAAAGCTCCAACTCTTGAAATCTTGTGAATAAGAGAACAATTTGGATTTCTTCCAAGCAAATTTCTAGTTCATGGTTACGGAGGAAAACTTGAAGACGTAAAGCCTGCAGGCTAAGCAAAAATAAATACATATATTTAGGGGGGGGAAAAAAAGAAAGAAACCATTTTAAATTAATTTCTTAACATCTTACACGTCACAGGGCTGTGTCATGAGTTTCTGAATCCAGCTGTTGGCTGCTGGAGGCTGGCAGCCCTGTAAATATCTCTATAAGCTAAGATGCCTCTGCCTTTCTGCCAGAGGTGTTGCTGAGCCCCTGCTGAGAGCAGCTCCATGCATTTCTTGCTGAGTTTTTCCCCAGGCATGTTCCCAGCTTACCTGCAGCATCCCTGCCTAGATGCTGCTCCTCCTCTCCATTCCCCAGGATAAGAGTGGTGCCGAAGCCAGTGGTGCTCGATGCACCACACCAGGAGGAGATGTTAACCCGAGTTAATGTGCTCATCCTCGTCACGGGGCGCTCCTGAGACCCTTCACCTCTTCACCGTGGCTCCCAGGTGCGCAGCTTCAGCCTGCAGGCTCCCCCAGCCCCGGGTGCTCCCAAAGGACCAGCCCCGTGCTGAACTCCCTGCGACCAAGAGAGACCAGCGCATTTACTGCGACCGCCTTGTCAAAGGCCGGAATTGGAGCCTGCCTGTTTGCAAGCTGCGAATTTTCTCCATGTTTATCCCCTGGAGGGGTTGTTTTGTGGGTTTATTGACTAAATAAGGGTATTGATTTGTTAAGAGCTTTTCTTCCTCCTTTCAGTGGGAAATATTGCTATCTCTTTCCTCTTCTCTGTACTCCAGGTGAGAAGTTCTTTTAGTGACACCATAAATTTCCATCTCTGCTTTCCTCTGCTCCGTAAACAAGTGTTTGCCTGTCCACAGGGGTTAATTTGGTTGTGTTAAACACTCTGCAGCTCCCTCTTGGGCTCTGCGCTCACAGACTCTTGCTCCAAAGGAGATCCCCGTGCTCACGGTGCAGGCACCCTCCATCACCCACAGCATTTCTCCCGACACCCCTTGAGAGCTCCATCCACAGCTGCTTCAAGATCAGGGTGTTGCAACAGCCCACAGCAAAACAGTGCTCCCAAAAACAACAGACCAGGGAAAAGGATGACCTTTAGAGACCATTTTGGGGCTAACGCATGATAATCACTGTTAATGATGAATGAAGGTCATAATAACATTCCCTCACATCTGTTTTATAAGGTGAGACGCTGGTTATTGCTTGCCATTGTCATGCAACACTTGAATGTGCTACTGTCCATAAAGGTAAAAGGTTTTCCTTTCCAGAAATTCGTGGTCTTTGAAAGGTTCTCAGTCTTTCTGGATGAGCTGGGCTTGAACCCAGTGGACCCTTCTCTCTGAGGAGAAAATGCAGGTCTGAGGGAAAATGCACAGAAAAGTCATCTGTTTCTGAGCTTTGCAGAGGTGTCTCCATTTTTACAGATTCCTCATGCCCATGGATGGGTTTTATTTGCCTTTCATTTCCACAAAATACATCCAAAGTCCCAGGCACAAGGGGGAAAGAGGAATAAGTAGTTTGGTTCACAGTGTTTTTTCAACCAGAGTAGGATCATCAGCAGTCTGGGTCAGATGAACTTTCTAAATCACACTGTTAAGGACCCTTCACCATGATCCTCCTTAGACTAATTCTTCCCTTCTCAAGATTATGCTCCAGCAGTGAAACAAACTATTTTAATCTCTTGGGAGGCCGGAAGAGATTACAACAAGTCCCATTAATCTTTTCCTTGGCTTAGCTGTGAGCCGTAGCGGGCTTCAGAGGGCTGTGGCAGACCTGGACCATCAGCTGGAGCAAGGCTGCTTGGCCAGCAGGCTGTACCAGCTGCACGTGCTGCAACCAGTCCCACCGGGCTGGATCCATCCCGTCCTCCCCTGGGCCGCGCGATTTGAGCGTCGTGCCATAAAGGAGTTAATTTTCAGAGTATTGCAGCACTGCACGAGCCTGGGGAGTCAGCAGGGAGCAATACAACCCCAAGCCCATGCAATACTTTGGAAATTCACTCTTGTATGCCATATCCCTCAAAAGCCTCCTGAGCTGTCAGCGTTATAGATCACGGGCAGGCTGGCTGTGCCGAGGCACCATCGCACAGCTACTGAAGGTCTTATGAAACTGTAGAAAACATATCCCAGAAGGTGCTGTGTCAGCTCCATTATTTATACAGCAGCAGAGCTCCGTAGGCAGTGGAAGCACAGCTAATGCAACACAGAGCCTGCGGTACCTCTTTGGCTCTTTCAGCACCATGGTCTTGATCTTTGCTCCACTGAAATGAGGGAGGGGAGGGTGCCCTCAGTCTTGGCAAGGCCAAGACACAATCCAGTGACTCTATCTGGGGAGTCCCTGGGATAACGTCAGCACAGCACAGTGCATCATCATCATAATCAGAGGAGGGGCCTTGGAATTGAATGAAAATACCTCAGAAGAGGAAGGAGGTCTGGACCGTGCACCAGGCTATGGCACCAGGGCTATATTTTCATGATCAAAACGGACAGAAATGCTAACACACTCCTGTAAAGTATTTATCTTCGTGTTTTCTGTAGCAGGCACTCTACCAGGACTGATTTGGACACAGCCCAAATGCCTTTACATAGAATTTGAATCACTCACCCAAAGGTTTGAACCGTACAGTTGAGTGGCATAAAACACCGATTATGTAGCTGGTGATTCCCACGCCGCTGCCCCAAGAGAAACCCTTACATCTGATCCTATGGGTCATGGTGGGAAACAGCAGGTAAAAGCAAGCTCAGGAATACTGCCTGCAACAGCAACACAACATCTGCTGCACCAAACCTGCCTCTGGATTCTCCAGCCTGCCGCTGAGCTGACTTACTCCTGCCTTACACTGCTGTGAGAGATGAATCAGGCCCTTGGTGTGCACAGTGAACATATGTCCCAGCAGCTGCTGGCGAGCTGTGCTTGAACCCAGTTGTGCGAGCAGCAGGTTCGGCTGGGTTTTGTCAAACCCAGAGTGTCACAGAAGGCATTAATAGGCTGTTTGGTGCATGTTTGAAAGCACCTAGAGGATAACCCAATCACGAGCAATAAACAACATTGCTTTATAAAGAACAAGTCATGCCAGACCAACTTGATAGCTTTTTTTTTTTGGATCAAATTGCAAAATTAGTGGATGAAAAGTCTTACAGAAGATGCAATGCATCTAGACTTCAGCAAAGCATTTGATATTGACTCTTGCAAAATGCTACTTGAGAAACTAATCCGAACTGCCTTAAGTATGGGCATTAACAACAGTATGGATTGAGAGGCATTGGTTGAGCTGTAAAGGGAGGAAAAATAAAGGGCCAACACACTGACATACAGGAATCTGCGTCATAGGGCCAGCACTGGCTCAGCTCCACAGAAATATAGTACATGGGGGTGATGGGGACAGGGACATTCAACCACAGATTGAAATGGAAGGACTGAAATAGTGATCTTCCTAAAAATCACGTTCATAGGGGTGGTGCCGAGGAGCTGCTCTTCCCTCCAGCTCAGAAATGAGCTGATCCTGCCCCAGGGATGGTCACAGGAGATGAAGGTCAACAAGACTATTTTTGAAGCCAAGAGTTGTTCACCCTGGGCAAAGCCCCACAGGAAACCCCACCTCCTTATCTTCAGGACTGCTTTTTCAAATATGTGGTTTTTAACACTGTTTTATTTTTGTGAAGATCTCTACTTCTGCTCTTAATGAGGGCTGTGGGCAGAGAAAACTTTGGGAAGTTTTGCTGTGAGAGTGAGAGGCAGCTGAGGCTGGGGTTGACAGGGGTTGCTGGTTGGCCCAGGCGTGGTTCAGCAGCTATCACATCTCCCTGCCAGACAAGGCTGACCTCGAGACTGGGACCCTGTAGCAGAAAGTGAAATGCATGTCTGGCACATGAGCAGCAGAAAAAGCCCCACTTTGGTTGTCACTGGCAGAAAAACCAACACTTTCTGGAGGCTGACATCCTCCTGATCATCCAGGCAGATCCATGGTCACAAACTCAGGTTTTGGCATCCCAACAATGGCATCAGTCTTTCCCATGAGGTGCAGACTTGCTACCCAGTCTTTCATTGAAGGAGCAAGTTGCAAAGAGGGGTTTGACCATCAGTCCTTTGTAAGACTATCATTCTTGCTCCTTTGACTTGTCAAACAGGGACAACCCTCCACAGTAACACCCCACACCCCCCTGGTAAAGCCCAAATAGGAAGAGACATTTCAGCTATGAGTTTCTTAGTTCTTTCCCCTCCTGGTCAACCTCTGATTGGGACTCTGGGTGCCTGCACCCTGCTCACTCAATTTTATCCTGGTTCTCCAGCCCATCTCCCACACAGGACCAGCCTATCCCCACATGCAGCCCATCCTGCTTCAGCAAGGAGTGCCCTAACCACTGCTGATCTCACCCAAAGCAATCCCAGTGCCATTAAGTCATGTCTGATCATACCACTAATATGATTATTTGCTATGTATGTGTTTAAATCCTTCAATTGCTTCTGCACCTACAGGGATGTTAACAGGCATGTTGCTAAAAAGGGAGGGGGGAAAAAAATCAGCCACATCAAATCAAATAAATAAATTCTTCTGCATCCTGTTGGAAATACATTCGACCCAGGCACCCAGACACACTTAACAGGTCAAGCACTCAGTCAGCATCCGCTCTCCATGCTGGAAGCCAGCAGCCAGGGTGAGATGTCGCCAAGCCAGCAGAAGTGTGATGGCACTGCTTGGAGCAGGGATGGCTGTGTGGGAAGCAGCTGTGAGCTGTCATCACCTGGGTCCCACCAGCCTTTCTACTGACCTCCACCTGGAGGGGCCATTCCTGCAGTGACATCCACTGAGGCTTTTCAGCTCCAAAAAGATATCCTTTATTGAATCCAAACCAACGGAGGACCTCAATAAACCCCCAGTTCTCAACATTCCCCATCCTCATGGTCCTTCTCAGGCATGTGCCAACTCCTCATCTACCCAAATACCCTCTTGGCACAAGCTGCCAGTACCCAAATACCTCCTTTGTGTGCCTGCAGGGTTACAGCACCCTTTGGACACCTGTCCATCCCATAGCTGAGGGATCAGAGCAGCTGTGCCAGCCTTCCAGCAGCACCCCATCCCTTGTGGGGTTCATGTGGCATGCCGTGATTCCTGCATCCTTCAGATGTGTGTTTCCCCACCCTGCTCTGGAGCCTGTGCTCCCATCACTGGGCCAGGCAGACATCATCTGATCCATCTGATTGCTGGGCCAGAGGCAGGGGGCAACATGTGAGGACTGGGGAGGTCCAAGTCAGGTTTGCTTCCCTGATAAAACCCGGGAAGGATTATGGTCTCTTTAAGCCTGTCTCCGCAGCCGTGCCGGCTCCCCGTGCACTGACCCAGTCGTGTGCTGTATTAGAATTGTAGAGTAATAAATGAACAGTGGAGGGGTTTGTAATGATGATTAGGGACTGAAATTGGTTCAGATTTACAGTGTCACTCAGGAGCGGAGGCAGAGGGGGAAGGCATTCTGCGCGGCCTAATGGATCCATCAACTCGTTTTGGCTGCTCGGTGGGCCGCGCAGGGTCACCAGGCTTTCCGCTGGCAGCACAAAGCACTTCAATTTTGTTAGGAAATGTATCAATTTAACTGACTTGAGCAGTGCACGACGGAAAAAAAAAAAAAAAAAAAAGAGGGGAGGGGGGGGCAGGGGAAAAAAAAAAAAAAACTAATGAATCTGGACTCAATTTTCCGCCACACTGCCTCTGCGAACTGTCGGAAACAATGTCTGCGGTCGGGGTGAAGGCAGCGCGGATAGGCTGCCCAAGCGCCCGCGAGCCGGGGAGACGGGCTGCCTCCCGCCAGCCACCGGCCAGGGCTGCCACTCTCCTAACAATGATGTCATTAAAGGTAAATTGGCCTCTATTTCAGCAGGATGATAGTGCTAATTGAGTGGGAAAATATAATATAGGGAGCTGTTGTCTGCAGTTAAAGGGAGGAGGGGGACAGATTAAATGGCCTACAATAGTGGGTGTCAGGCACGGCAGATGTTGCTTTCCGCTGATAACTGCGCTGACATATCTCGAGCTTGTCAAGGCTGAGGTTTTCAGAGAGACTTACAGCAAAAGGCAGCAGATGGCCCTCCTGAATGGGAATGAAGTGCTTAAACAGCCTGGCTGCTGAAGGCAGCTAGTTTGTAAATAGAGGAGTCGGAGGTGTCTTATTGATCCCACTCACTGCCCGCCAGCACGGAGGACCGGCGGGCGGCAGGGAGCCGGCGGGATGGGGGTGCCAGCGGCGGTGGCTGCGGTGGTGATGGAGCCGGGGCTGGCAGATGCTGCTGGATGGCAGCCCGGGGTGGTGGGGCCGAGCAGGGCTCAGTGCTGGGGATGTGTCGCCTTAAAAGTCACAGATGTCAAACAGCAGGACAGAAGTCAGGGCGTTGGCCAAGCGAGAGGTTGGTGGGGCTTGGGCTGAGACCTCTGCCCCAACAAACACCCTGGCAGCCCCTCAGAGAACCCTGCCTCGGGGCCATCCCATGACAGGCCCCATTTACAAACCCGATGGGCCACCATGTGCAAAAAGCCATGATTTTAGCACAGGTATTTCAAATACAGACTGATACGTCCTGGAAACATGTCTGTGAGTGCAACACACCTGCTGCAAGGTGCGGGGTGTGAAACCACGCGTGGCATTAAACAGCCAGTTCCTCTGCTGTCTCCATCCACAAACGGGCCTCGGTGTATGGCACACTAATGTGGATAACCTTTTGGTGAGACAGAGTTTTGCTTGACTCCATCAGTAGTGCCTTGGCTGTTCTGGGATGTGCTGGGAAGTGCCCTGTGCATCAGTTAAACTGGGATGTGTGGAGAAGCACTGTGCACCTGGGACATGCTTTACGCTACAGGAACAAGTCAGGAATGGCATAAAAATCACACACGTGTTGGTGCTGTATGGATCAGTAGTACACACTCATCTGTGCACTTATGGCCATATTGTCCACGCTATCCTGAATTTTAGAGGATACAAAGGGTTGCTGTCCATAAACACTGTCCTTCTATATCTGCCCACTGGAAATCTTGCAAATATACCTTCCCAAGACACCCATTGCAATTAAATGGCATATGCACGTGTCTCACTTCCAGTGCCAAAACCATACACAAAAATCCTCTCCCTCCGTGCATGGGGACCATCACCAACCACTCAAGAAGGCTGGGACACAGGGTCAGGAATGTCACACATGTAGGCAGGAGCAGATCCAGTTGCAACCCACACCAAGCTGGAAGCCTCCAGAAGCCCTCCCCAGCCAGGGCATCCCGATGCTGTTCCCCGTGTGCTAAGCCTTTCCCAAGAGCCTGTCTAAATATAAATACGCACACATGCAAGCTGTTATTAAATCTATCCAAACATGTAAGCACGCTTCTCACAAAATCACACGGAGTCTGGCACAAACACTTACCTGCTTACAAAATGACATAAATTGAGTCTGTATACACAAACACATACACTGACACAGCTGGGGAAACACAGTGCTAATATCCAGATCAACAAAGATTTACCACTGATGAGGTAACAGCCACGCTCCCTCTCCCACACACCCTCTCGAGCAAAATCCTCCATCCTGGGATGGATCCTGCTCTCCCTGAAGTCAGTGGGGCTGTTTTGGTTCTGACATCGATCTGGTTCAGAAGGTATTCTCACAAAAGCAAAAAGACAGAGCTAAGTCTGGTGACTTGCATGGAATCAAACTGAGGTTCAATTGTCAATTAGGGATGTGACAATCTCATATTCCCAGGCTGCCCAAAGCTGAATGAACCAGCACCAGAACTCCCCATGAAGACCCAGGAAAGGATTAGGCTTGGAGACTGTCTGGGGACAGGCACCAAGAGCTTTGCACATATCACAGGTACATCCCACTGATGCCTTCACCCTTTGCCACCAGTGTGGCAACAGCCATCCTGCAAAGCTGGTCCTGCAGAGGGGAGGTGAGGAGTGGGCCCCAACCCTGCATGAGCTCCCCACTCTGCTCAGGAGTCTGCTGTGCTGCATGGAACAGGATGTTTCCTCCACAGGGAGGATCTTGGTTTACCCCAATGTGCTCTGCTGCATGAGATCAAGGCAACGCTGCACTACAACCTCAACTGAATTTTTCCATGGCTTTGTTGGCAGTCAGGGATTTGGCTGCCATTCTACCCATGAGAGGAGGTCCATAATTTCACACAGTAGGCTTGAATGCACCATCAAAGCTCAAGTATAAAAACAAAATAGGAAGGACAGATGTTGAGCCAATACCTTCTGCTTCTCACCCAGTGCCCCAATTATTACATGATGTCTACAAGCCTCTCTAAACTTCTGTTATCTGGTATCAGAAGCTCTCCTGCCTTCAACACAATGTGTTTGCAGATTTCTCATCTCCACAGAGGTGATGTTCTCCCCTCAGTGTCCTCCTGCCAAGTGGAAAATGGATGGTGCATGTGGGAATGTCCTGGATTTTCATCCACTTGGCGGCCACACAATTGCCAAGGAAAAACCTCCAGAAGAAAAAAGGGGGATATGTACCTGGTACTGGACAATAGAAGCTTTGACCTGTACCCAAGTAGCTCATGACCCCTTTGAAAGCCCACAGAACCTTCAGTGATGTGAGGAAACCACCTTGGATGTCTCCACCACTTCAAACTCATTGTCCAAGTTGGCTGTCCCTGTGGGTCCTAAGGGACCCTCCATCCAGAGGATGGGGTGTCATCACCCCAGTTACACTCAGTACATAAAGAAACTCCCTCTGCACGGAGAGGGAAGCTCCTTAATGGGTAGCCCAGCATTTACAGTAATCAAGAATGATTCAATTGACAGGTTTGTGTGGTGTTTGTTAATTTACTTGAGAATCATTCCTGGGAACAGCTGGCTGTATCCCAGCAGGACTGTGACTCTCACTAGCCCACCTGCTGCTAGACAGACGGGCTTTGGGTACAGTTGTAGTTAAAGTTTAGCAGGCAGATATTTCTGGCCATTAAAAATGGAAAAGTTCTTCAAAAATTCACGTGCAGAGATGGTTTTGGAGGCAAAGACATTGGCTCTGGGCTTTGCTAAATGGCATCACTTGGGTTTTCAGAGTGGTCAAGTTGCTAAGGGGTTGTTTTGTCATTTGAGCATTACCAGTTGAATTACCAGGATCATTGTACATAAAGAAGAACTCATGAAAAAGTCACTTAATATTCAATTACAGGGTCTGTTCTGGAAGCTTTATGTAAGGAGTTTGATTCATAGGGGAATTAGACACACAGCTCCCCCTGATATTCAGGGGGAATAGGGATGTACCTCTCTGCTTTGGAAACCTCTGACCAATCAATTTATATAACATTAATATTTGTCTTCCTTTAAATTGACTGTATTTTTTTAAGAGATAATTACATTTTCCTTCTAATGCCCATGTGAACACTAGTCTTAAAGTGTATGACAAAAAAGATGTACTAAAAAAATACAGAACTGTTTCTCAGAAGAATCTTTTAAAAAATCGTAACTATGTTTCAACAAAATACATTCCTCATGTATGGAATACAGATCTCTCCCAGAAATTCCAGTGGGTGATGAGGTCCTCAGAAAGGACCACTTGGCCCACAGGGACCACAGAGTTGCTGGACCCTGTACTGCAGCCAAGCTGGCTCCCTCTCAGGAGATTAAGGGGCAAAAATTGGGGCTGTCTTCCACAGTGAGATCCCTGGCAGCAGTGTGGGTTACTCAGAGCCCAGCCCAGACCTTCCATGATCACAGGGCACTACCACCAGTGATGGGAGAAGTGCTTCATCCCACCACTATCGACAGCACTGGTCCTTGGTCCCAGTCCAGAACAAGGGTCAAACGTCACCAAACCAGAGCAAAATACCTGCAATGCTTGGGGCAATTCCCACTGCTGGGCTTTCCTGTCACTAAACTATTGATTAGTTATTGATTAAAACATCTATTAATCTTTATAAACTATTTATAAATGGAACCTTAACATAGAGTGTGACCTGTATGATATTGAAATAGAAATTATACTTAATATGGATTTTAAGCAAGTTAGATATGTAAGTGAAACTCCACATCACATCCCCAAAGTGTGGGTTTTGTGTGTCAGGTGCAGAGCATTTCCACTGAGTTAAATACTTAGGGCTTTACTTCAAGTCTTCACACATGTGATAAAAATAAATAACAGCTTTAATTAAGCATCTCCCTGACCCCTGTTACACACCTGTATTTGAAGGACCGGTTGGCTCCCATCCTTCAGCAGCACTTCCAAGTCTCACACCAAGCCCAGGACCACTGAGGCTGCTGCCCGAGGAGGTGGTGGCAGCACCGGGCTGTAGTTGTGAGCTCAAACCATCGGCAGTGGCTGGCTAAAAATCAAACAAGGAGCTCGCTACTGTGAGATCTCTGCCGGCTCCATTTGTTACATGGCACATCCAGGAGGGGTAACCAGCTTGCAATATATTAAACAATTAATCATTTAGATTGTGATGCCCTTAATGCTACAGGCATTTCCCACTGAATGCGTGGCACAGGTGCAGGTGCCCCACAGAGGGATCCTGCCTGCAAACTTTGGGAAACAAGGACATGAACAGAAAGCCAGGCTGGAAGAGGTGTGTCCTCCAGGCTTACAAGGCTTTCCTGATGGCCCCTCTCCTCTGTACCCTGCGTGTTTCCACATGTGTTTACCAATAACCCCAAAAAGCAACATTGTGACTGGCATAGCTCAGAGGGAGCGGCAGAGTGGAACGTGTTGAACACAGGCTAGGCTGGGCTGAGGTTCATTTGTGCTAATAATACTGTTCATCTCCAGCTTCTCATCTGCCAGGGTCTGCGTGCAGCACCTTAATGCCTCTCTTTTTATACCTGTTTCCTCAACAGCTTTTGAAGTTCTTGACATCTCTTACTCTATGGCATCTGCATCCCTGTTTCCAGCTGAGGGACCAGGTGACACAGAGGAGAAGATATTGCTGTTTCATAAAGTTGTCACTAAAGAGTTGACAATATTTACATTGCTATTTTTCCTGTCCATTATGGATTACACCTGCCCTTTGAGAAATAGGTTCAGGGAGGAAAGGATGTGGCCTGCTGCAAGGAGGTTATCCACAGCATGTGCCTGTCCAGGTAATGCCACAGCAACTGGGGAGAAAAGGTCTCAGGATGGGACTTAGACTAGTTGCACAACCTGAGGCGAATTGCTTCACTACAATTTTTGTACCTCAGTTTTCTCACCTAAGAGAGAGGATTTTGGGCAGTACTGGGGAGGTCAAGTACAGTTGTGAGGATTAACAGGAGATTTGAGGGGTGGAAAAAGACTTTATAACACATCAGCTCCCCTCCATAACCTTGTGCTTCAGGAATACCCTGAGCTGCTGGTTGTTTCCAGCCCAAATGACAGAAGAGGCTCTTGTACCTCTGGCCCTACCAGTGGATTGTTACAGATTTACTGAGTCACATTAACTTCTGCACAATTTTGGAGGAGACCCTACAGTGATAATACCCTCACCCAGGAGCTGGTTGCACTAAGAGAATAACAAAACCAGGCTCTTTAAAATGTCCGTGGCACAGGGATATGCCCCACACACTGCTTTCCTATTAATAATGCATTGGGAGCTCCTGCTCCACCAGCAAAGCACCTGCACACATTCAGACTCCTGGACACCTCACCTCTGTGGTGTCCAACGGGACTCTGCTCCTGTGCAACCACAGAAAATTTGGAGAAATCCTTCTCTGCCACAGAGATGCCCCAGATTTGCACTGTGCAGACCTAGTAGCAGGATTTGGCCCTGTGATTTCAGCTGATGTCTCTTGAGCCGTGGGCTGAATAGGAACTGTAATTGGTGCAATTCTACATCTTCAAGGCTATTAGATCCTTGTAGCTCCCCATCATGCTGTGTTTGGAGTAAATAGAGAGTGTTTAGCCAAGCTGAGAGATCCTCTAATGGAACAGACAGTTCTTCCTCTCTTCATCTGCTTGTCCCCACAGCTTTGTTATTTAAAGTCAGGTTAAAAAAAAAAACAAAATAAAAAAATAAATAAAAAAAATTCAGTAGACAGGTTTGGTTCGGAAGCCGGAGGACAGGAAAAGTTAGAGATATTTATTTGACAGGGTCAAGGTTGCTGCTTTTCTTTTCTCTTTCCCCAGGTCCCATAGGTGTTAGACTGAGAGACATTTAATCGAGGGAGTAGCGGTTTCATATCTATAACAAAAATCAAATAATGCAAGATGATTTACTCCCCCTAGCAACCAGGGAGCTTACCCTTAGCAACCAGCCTAGCCTCAGGCAGCGGTGTAATCAGCTTGAAAATATTTCAATTATTGTGTTGATTTTAGTGGATTTGAGAAGCGCTGTGCGGAGAGACCAGGCACATTCTGCCCACGACCTGGAGAGGAAGATATTGATTTAAACAGGTGTCAGAAAGGAAAAGTGGAGTAAATTTAAATGCAATAGGAGAACAGCACATTGAGTGTGGTTCAGTGTGGGGGTGACATTTTGCTCATCGCCTTGAATGAAAGTGACTCAACTGAACTAGAAATTTCACCTTGAAAATCATCTCCCATCGACACAATCAAGAGAAAGCCGTTCGCCATCTCTTTTCCCTGGCTGGGGGAAGGAGAAGGGGGGGCTGGCACCTGGGTTTCCAAGACAGCTTTGGAGGAAGTAACTATCAGAGAAATATGGGATTAGTGTATCCCACTCGAGAAATTAGCAGAGTGGTGCTGGGGGAGAAGCGGAGGAGACGGGAAGGAGAACGTCTGCAGAGGGTGGGATGCAGAATTCAGGAGGACTTAGCTACACAAAGTGATGCCTTCCACAGACTCCAGGCTGCTACTCTTGGAGTGAGGTATTTGGTTCCAGCACTGGACTGAGCTGTTGCTGGTAGGGTCAGCAGGAGCAATGGTCCAGCAAGTCTCAGACCTCAGACTGTGTTTCTCCTTGCATGGCAAAGGTCAAACCCTGCTTTCAGTAGCATCACCACGACCCCACCGAGCAGCATATTGGGAAATCTCTGGCTACCCTCAGCCTGTACAGAGTTGTTTGTCCAGGTTTGGCCACCCTGATATGGCATAAAAGAGGCAAATCAGATCCTGGCCTTTAGGAAATTACCCCATTCTCCTCCACTCTTTGCTGCCTGTCCCACCATGTACAAAAGATGCTCCCAGCAAAGCCACAGGCTGCTCCCTCACCCGCTGCTCCTACATTTTGTGCTCATCACGCAGCTCCCCACCGCATGAACAACCCGTGTGGAGTTCAGCTGAAACCAGTGACACCTTTGTACACACTGCACCAACGAGCTGTTTTCTGATGCAGCAGAAGTCTGTAGACAGTGTACTGATAATAGGGTTTCACCTGTTCCCAGTGAAGTGACAACTGACAGGCCATGTTCTGATGAGCCTCCTTCCAGAAGGGTGACACCGTGCATGGAGTGTATTATAAACACCAGTTCTCAAGGCTGCGACAGCCCCTACTCAATACCAGCAATAACCCAAGTCACAGCAGAGCTGAAACTTTGTCCAATTCACAAGGAAGCTGCTTTCAGTGTGCCTCTGACAGTTTGTGTGCAGGGCACTTCTCACCCACACCCTGAGACAAGCAAGGAGTGTGCAGCACAGGGATGCCCAGTGTGGGGAATCAATACCTGGCAGAGCCGAGCAAGTCACGGCTGCAGGGCTGGCTGTCAGATCCCTGCCTTGCCCTGGACTCTGCTGCTGAATCCTGAGCTCTGCTACCTGCTCAGAGCCGTCCTCCCCATTAGTGAGGGAAACAGCCAAGACAGGAGCAAGGGCTCTGCGGGGACTGTGGGGATCAGGAGCTTTTGGGGAGCCTGCCAGGTTGGTGTTGCCTCGGTTTTCTTTCCTGTCGTCAGAAATTCCTTCTGCACTTGTCAAGTGACCAAGGTGAATCACTTTTGTTTGAGACGGTTCACACTTCTCTGGGTTCAATTTCAAAGTGGCATTTTTAGAGCTTATCACATGCCATTTATAAATGTATCAGTGCCTGCTCAAAGGCTCGGTGGAAAGAGGAACGCTGCATCCCTCCTCTGTTTGACAAGAACACAAGCCCTGCACAATCTTCAGACAGCAAAGGGCACTGCCTTATCTCTGGCTAGTAAAGGGTGTATCTTGACGTTGCTACAATCACCCTCATGGTGTAAGAAGAGCAAAAATCAGCTTCTCTCCTGGATTTTGAACTATTTCGAGGCTTTTCTCTTTGCCATAAACAAAACTGATTCTTAGATCGTAGCTGTTAAAAAGGACATCTCTAGCTAAAATGGGATTTGGACTTCAATTGTGGCAATCTCATCCCATACTCATGCATCCAATTTTGTCTTACAGTAGAGTCAAGGTGGCTTATTCAACTGCTGCAGGGGAAGCAGCCGTGCACTTATTCCAGGGAAAGAGCCCTCCCACGGGCAGTTACACCACCAAGCAGACACTGTGTTACAAATCTCAGCTTTAGCTTTTCCTCACAGCAAATCCTGAAAGGGAGAAGGGTATCCAAAACATCTTCCTTTGGCTTATTCAGGGACTTGAAATGACCAGAGGACTGCTGAGACAATATCCACTGCAACCAGAAAATGCAGGGAGGCCAAGGAGGAGGGAACTATCATGTGCTTGGGGGAGATACTGAGCAGATACACAGCCAAACACCCACATGCCACCAGGACCAGCTTAGTAAGAGTGCACATTTTAGCCTCATTGACTCACCCCAGGCAGGCAGGATCCTTCCCTCACTGCTCCCAGCAGTGTGAGCAGAGCCTGTTTGATGTGCTGACCTGCCCTCCACAAGCATCTTACATTCTCTATCTTTGTTGGATTGGGAGGGGAAAAAAAAAAAAATTCAGATTATTTTTAAGCCCATTTGCTGCCTTGCTCTGAAATGTGCAGTCTCTTCCCTGGAACGTACCTTCAGTGTAATCCGCTCTTTACCAGAGTCTGTAGTCGCTCATTCGCGCGTTCCTCTGCCTTCCTTCATTATAACCTGTTGCTCGTCGGAAACCTTAGCAGCTTAAACTGGACTGCTTCTTTGCTTGATAACAGTAATCAGGGCTTTAGCAGGCAGCTTTGCAGAATCAGCCTGCCCTGCACTCCTCCCACTCCCAATTTTCTGATGGATAGGTGATCACTCAGGGAAAAAAAATGTACATGTTCACCCTGAGAGCAGGACAATTTGCATTTCGGGGGGTGGTTGCTGGAAAATGAGGTATTTAGGCAGTCCCGCATGAGCTTTCCCAGGGAATTCCTGACTTAAATTTTCAGCAACACTGTCCTGGCATTTTGCCTTGTTAGTATCTGTGAAGTTATTAAAAGTCAATAACCAAATCAGAATAGGTAACTACATAGGGGCATCTCCTGCCATTGATTTTTGGGCAGGATACCCTTCTGAAATCAATGGAGAGCTTTGCTTAAAAACCAGTGGCATGGTAAGGGCCACATTTCTTAAACAGAAAGAAGCACAAATCCAATATGAGTTTATGTACCAGCTCTGTCTCGCAAACCTCATGTTTCTGTCTTCTCAATCCTATTTTCCTTCAGTACAATCCAAATAACTCCCATTGACTTCTCATCAAAAATCAAGCCTTATTTTCTGTGGCTGCTCATTAAAGAGAATTAGGCAGTTGTTGTTATCATGCATTTGGAGAGACAGATCCAGAGGTACAGGTTATTCTTCCTTTTGACTTCGGACTGATGAGTTGGACACTCAGTCTGTGTGAGTGACAGATCAATTCATTCACTTTTGGAAACTTTTTTGCCTTGAATTTTAAAGGCTTCAGTTTAATAATGATGGTATTGAGCCAGTGTTTGTAATTGAAATAAGAAACTGAAATAGGAAATGCATCATCTGGCTAAACTACATTTACCACTCTATGCCAACACTTTAAATTGCAAAGGCCATCCTAAATCACAAAACCCTCCTCAACCACCCAGGAGCTTAGGGATCAGACACTGCTCTAACTCTGGACCCCATCCAAGGCCTCTGGAAGTCAGTTGGTGGCTTTTCTTGACCTGGCAGATGCCCGAGAGTCGCTCAAAGGCTCTTCCCTGGGTTACCTTAGCCCATGGCACTTCCTTTCTCTGGCCAGTTTCCTTAAGCTGACACAGGCAATGACAGCTTTCCTCATGTCTGAATTACTGCTCACATTTTTGGCTTGAAAAACAGCAACATAATCCCTTTTATGGTTTTTTTTTTCAAGCTTCCCAATCAGGCATAATGCTGGAGACCCATTTCTCAATGCAGCAGCATCTCTGCTTCCAAGGCTGCCGGCTGCTGCACCCCCGTTGCAAACACTGCTTAAAATCTGCTTTGCAATAGAAACTTTTCAGGTGGAAGAAGACCTTTGAGCATGAGACCAAAATTTAGACTTACAAAATTCAGGAGAGGTGACATCAATCCTCCTTGTGGGTGCTTGTCCCCGTGTCTGCTGCAATGCTGTGTGAGGCAGCTGGGCAGGGAAAAACCAGACAGGTCAGCTCGGCCATCAGCTACAACAATTTTTTTTGGCACAGGGAAGACATCTTTATCCCCTTAGCTGGGTTGCAGCTTTTTCAGATGTGAGGCTTAGCCTCATCTGAGATACAGAGGGTTCATTCTCCACCTGAACCCCTGATCATGATCAGGGACTGCACCTGGAGAGGAAACCCACTGGGGAGCTGAGATACCAACCTGGTACATCCATCCTGCTAGAGCCCTCCTGCCACATCTTCCCAGCCAGTGTCTCTGTGCCAGGAAGACTCAGCTAGCTCAGGTGTGCTTGCTTACATTAGACCTCTATTTCCTTTCCTGGGAATAAATTTTGTGGCAGCTGCTGAGCAGGATCCACTTAAGCTTAGTGCTAAAGGCAATCTGCCCCATCCGCTTCTCTCCGTGCGTGGAGCAGAGAGGAACAGCAGGAACTTTCATCTCAAACGTGCAGAAAGCACAAAAGCAGCATCCTTTCCTGCACTCCTGCCTTTCTCCAAGTGAAGACGGCAGTCTTCAGGGGAAGAAAAATACGGAAACCACAAGCTGGAGCCTCGGGCACGGCCAAAGGAAGCTGGTGGAAATATTCCAGCTAGGAAATATATTGAGCCAAGCCATAAAATGCTTCACTCAGACACATTCCCTGACAACACTGGGGGCCCCCTGCACTATATCCCACACTGCCAGACTTGCCACATATAAAAGCAAGGCAAGTGACCACAAGCATAAAAAAGAGTTATGCTTTTCCGCGTTGCATTTCGAGCAGTCCAACAAGCCAGCACCACATGGAGAAACAGGGTTTGTCCCCATTTCCTTCAGGAAGAGGCTTCAAACAGCAAACAACCCACATTATAGCCATGGCAGAAGTGGCCACTGCACAGCAAAAAAAGCCCAGGGGACCTGTCACAGTGGAAGAACTTTCAGGAGAGCTCTTTGTTCACCGGTTCCAGAGCCTTGCCCAGGATGGGTCACGTTGCTCTCTAGCTGTAGGTACACTGCGTTTCCAATTTCTGAGGGGTGCTGGGCAACCCCATCCATGTTTGCTCTGGACTTTCTAATTGCACTCTTATCCACTGCTTCTTTGAGGTTTTCCTCCTGGCTTCCCACCAAGAATGAGGGTGTTTCCTTGGATGTGAGAGAGAGCTTGGCCAAATCTAACTTCACCTTTGTGGTTTATGGATGGCAAGGGAATCTCTTTGGCATTTCCAACTGGCCTGAACCATTCAAGGGAACCTTCCCCAGCAATATCTGTCAGCTTCAGGAAAACTAGAAGGGTTCTGTACAAACTCAAACTCACCCTCAAAAAAGAAAGAAAGAAAGAAAAAAACCACAACAGAAAAAAAAACCCACAAACCCACCTCTGTTCATTTTAAACAACAAATGCACCCACCAAGGACCTTTCTACAGTTTTCTACAGTTCTGTGCTCACAATACATGTCACCTCTTCACTCTGTAGCTGTAGCAAAGGATGAGAGCTAAGCTTGAACGCAGTGATGACCTTACAAAATCCAAGATGAGAACAGTTTCACAGCTATGTGTCACCATCAGACCTTTCCAAATAACCACTCAGGTACACACCCGAACCTGCTCAGAAATAAGCTCTTTCTGCCTTTTTGCTACAGACACATCATCACTTCAGAACACAAAAATAAGGCACCCAAAGCTCCAGAAACTCTTATTGCAAATAATCTGACTGCCAGAAGAAAGGCAGCGTGGGGTTTATCAGAAAACTGGTTCATGTGTAGGACCTTTAGCATCTTCAGATGAAGTCAATCACTCCACGAAGAACAGCAAGCCTTCAGTGTAAGAAGGAATTCACCTTCAACATGGCACTGCCCCAGCAGCCTGCCCAGTGATGCAAAACTGAAAACACCCTGTTCACAGTTTCCAGCTGCTTCTGTTGAGGTTTTCTTTGTTTCAGAAAGGAATTTGGGATCACTCAATGAAAGTAAGAACCATGCCAGCTCCTTCAGGTCCTGTAGAAATTTAGCAAGGAAGAGAGAAACGTTTTGTAACCTGAAGAATTTAGGAAATGAAAGCCAATTCTGGCAGTGCTGAGGCCAGAGCTATGCCATGGAATCCAGGAAGCATCCACCTCCTGTGTGTTGGTATGAAGTTTAAAAAATAATCAGTCTTCACAGGTGGATTAAACCCAAACATTCTCCTGCAGTCATCAGTAAAATAACACTTTGTTTCCTTAGGAACCAGATGTTCCCCACACAGAAAATGCTCCAAATTTGTAACAGCTATGGCAGACTCCACAGACCTGTAATGGGTTTTGGTCAGAGGGAACACAGAGCAAACAGAAAATATACAGGAGGGAAAAGGAAAAAAAAAACCAACTTCACATCCTCAGCTGTGGAAAAGTATTTGGAGTAAATGTTGAAGGCATCAGCTCCTGGAGGAGGCTGCACTGTCTCTGATTGAAAATGAGACTGGAATTATGTTCCACGTCAGCTGTCAAGTAATGGTTTTGAAACCTTAAACAGAGAATACATTTGCAGCTATTAGCATGGTATGGTCATGGTTTGTATTTGAAGGTGAAAACAGTTGTAAGGAGGGAAAGAAAACATTAATTCTATTCATCTTGAAAGTTACTTTAACTTTTCAAAATGCTATGGTAAATTTTGAAAGTTTAAAATTAGTTTCAAGATGAATAGAATTAATGAGTGAATTAGAACTGGTACAGAATTGCAATAAATAATATTCGAAACCTTTTAATAAGCTTTGCAATGATTAAAATGAATGGATTTTTTTTTCTTTTTGCTATAAAACTGGAGCTCTTTTAAGTATAAATTGTGATAATGACTCGAGAATTTCTAGCGTCAGGTTTTTCCATTACATCTCAGCCTCCACAGTTGATCTAAGGCTTAAAGAATAACATTCAAGCCTCACTTTCTAATGATGAGGTGTTTGACACAGAAAGCAATCCTAATAGAGGAGGCTGCCTGCCCGGTGATTGCTGGCAAGTAGAGCTGAGAGAGACAAAGAAACATTTTTCTATCGAGTCTCTTAACGAAACCTCCTCCTCGGACCTGGGACTGTGAGTGATGAGCGGGAATCCTGTTGTGAGAAGCACTTGGCAGATCAGGCCTGTGTTTGTAATTCTGCCAGAATTTGTTATAAGTCTTACTTTTAAAAAAAAAAAAAAAAAAAAAGGAGGAAAAAAAAGGACAAAAAATAAAGGACAGGATTTTTAGTGAGTGATGGAACACTAATACAATTAGCTCAGTTATAGCAGTTTATGATACTGCAGGTCTAGTTCAACACAGGAAAATCCTCCTTCAAAACCAGGTTTGGAAAATTTAAAACTTCCTTGCCCACAGCTCCTGCCAAGCCTTTTAACCTCACAGCCTTTCTGTTTTTCTGGGATATGTTTCCATCACTGCCGAGATGGCTGCTGCTGTCCTGTGAGCGGTTCTTCAAAAGTCTTGCTCCAAGTTATGCCTGGACTATTTCCTATAAACTCATTATTCTTAATGTTGGGGAAAAATTCATCTGGACATCAAAAAGCACTGTAGCACGAATATATTTTCCTGTTTGTCCAACCATTCTCCCCGTGTGCCTTGGGAACAAGTTTGTTCACAGACATTCCCACTAGGACAGCTGCCCCTCTTCCTCTGCAAACACAGCCCCCACCATGGCTGGTTGAGGACACCCTACAAGACTGTTTCACTGTTTCTCCTCATGTCTCTCTTGATATCCTTCATTCCTGCTTCTCCAGGTAGCTCTGTAACCCTCAATCACTTCAATATTGCAGTACTGCTCATCACCAGTTGGATTTTTCTCTGCTGTTGCCCCTCTGGTCAGTTCTGCCAGTGTTACATTCCAACTGGGAAGCAGATGCCCCAGGCTGGCCACTTCTTGGGCTGACCTATGCTAACCTCCTGAGATCATCACTTTCCCATGGGATGAAGGTCAAGACTGGAGCCTGGTCTCTTCAAACTGGTTCCTCAGTTTCCAGCAGTTTTCTCCTGAGGGTCATTCCTGCTCAGGGAACACAGCATGGCCCCTCTCCCACCCCTGCTGTCCCTGGGCTGGCTTTGCTCAACATGATGAACCTGGTGCTGCTGTCTGGCAGTGACCACACCTCCTGGGCATCCACCACACTCTAATGAGCTTCTCTGTGATGCTGAGATTAATTTTCAAGATCCATCACATTTTCTTGGCTGTTTTCTCCTGCTCTCTCCAGCAAGATGCCACATGCTCCTCCCCAAATCACCCACTTTACACCTGATCAATCATTCTTCCGTTATAGCAAAATATGATCCTCTCATTTGGTTTTCAGCTCTGCTTCCCCCCCTACAGATTTGAGGGTGCAGCCTGAACTGTGCTTTCTTCATTTCTTGGTTTTGCATGAGAGCCCGTAGTCCACTCAGAAGCCGTTTGTAATAATTGTGCATAGGAAATGTCACCCAAAATAAATCGTGTTGCGTTAACTTCCTGGGTGCTCACTGTGCTGAAAGCCTGGCAGGGGGAAGTTTTCCAGGTGTATTTATTTCACTAGCCTGGACAGCTCGTAATCACAGACAAACTGTTTGTCCTTGACTCCTGTCTCAGCAAAGGAAGACTGAACTTCCCGCAACACGATCCATATCACATCAGATTTGATGTATTTCATAACAGCCTTTTATTCTCCTGTCTTTGTTCATTTATTTATCAATCTGACACTTTGCTAGATATGTCGCTGTCTTTCTTTTTATTCACCTGTCATTATCTCCTGCTCACATGTTACAATACTCACCTTTTTTATGTATATTAAAAATAAAAAGGCTCTTGGCCTGTGCCTTTTCGCTGTGGATTTTCTCTGTTGCACTTAAATAGCAATAGAACGGATGGTTTGCAAATCCTTTCTGACTTTTAGTGATACAAATCGTTGCTACCCTGAGCTTCCAGCCTGCCTGGAAGCACCAAAAGGCCCCACTGCCACACAGATCTGTGCAGCTGAAGTCACACACGTGGTGCTCTCCAGGCTTTTGGGACCAGGTCTGTTGAGAGGGAACTCGGGAGCGGAGCAGGAGAGCATCGTAAACACCCAGGCACCATAAATAAACGTTTACCAGCTTTCCATGATCTAATCCGCTGTGTTAACCCTGCCATAAATCCCACGGGAGGGAGCCTGAGGAGTTTTCCTTCCCGCAGATCTCAGGGGTTTGAAGGCAGCGAAGGCACTGCCGTGCCCGGCATGGCTCGCTGGGTCTCAGGTGCAGGGCTTAGCTTGCTCCTTTAGAAGGAAAGTTGGCTCAAAACTTACAGCCAAATAAAATCATCCTCTGCTTTTCCCTGAGCATTTCACAAAAGCAGTTCGATTACTCCACCCTGAGTTTTTACTACCATCACAGAAACAACTAAAAATATTTAACTTGTTTGTTAAAATATTTAACGTGGTTTTGACAGTTCACCAGCTGTTTAAAAGTAGCTGAAAAGGATGGCAGAGGCTGTTGCTGAGTTTAATAAATGTGTGTGTGTGTGTAATGCTTGTTATCTGAGAAGTACATTTAGATGTCTGCTTAGGTTAGTATCACATATGCTGGAACACATGTTCCTATTCTGGTACACATCTATAATTGTGCCCATTTATCTTATTGTAGTTTAAAGTACCAACAGGATAAATAAAGGCACTGTCTATTTTACTTTGAGAAAGGGAGAGACCAGGCTATTTAAGTCAGTGAGAAAATATAAAACACTGTAGATAAAAACTTTCAGGGGTGGGGAAAATTACTTTTTAAAATAGCACAATCAAGGACATAGTTGCTGTGGAAAGATTTTAGTTAGAAAGAAGCAATTCAAAAGCTTCTACAAAATGAATGTAGGCAGAGAACAGTGGCAGAAGCAGGGAGGCATTTTGCCTGTGTCCTTTCTTACGGTAATTTCTAGGCAATAATTTTTCATGTCTATTAAAACAAAATACTCTTGCAGATTTGCTGTCCTGTGGCAGGATCCGAGCACAAGCAAGGGATGCCAGTGCTGCAGGTGATGGTGAGGAAGGGGTGGAGGAAGCCTAGGCAGAGCTAAGCCTGCAGCATGGCATTACCACACTCAACAAACCCAGCAGGATAAATCCCTCAAGCCAGAGCACAAGTGACATCCATACACCCCAGCTGGGGATCCCTGGGATGCCTCACCTACACCACAGGTCAGGTCTGGGGACCCATGTACATGTATCCTCACCCAAGATCAGAAAAAAAGCTACCAGAATTTTCCCTTTCTCCACATTTGTGTGGTCTTCATTGAACACGAGGTGTGAAGATTTGCTGAACAGCACTAAAATGCTTACCAAGCCCATAAGCATCCTGAAGACAAACAGAACCAGGGTGCAGATTTAGATCTTTCAAAGCAAATATCCTTCAAGATGTACCTACCTACTGAACTCTCACACTTCCTTCCTCTAATCACTAATGTGCTAATCCAGATGTGGAAGGAAACAATCAACCTACACTAAAGCCAGAAACAACTATCCCAACCCATGACACCAGCCAGGACGTGCAGAACAAGGAAATAAAGCAGCTCGGGAATCCAGCACTTTGTGACTTGGATTTGTGAAAGCAATGATAAATTAAAAAGGATTTAGGAAAACTCTAATTGCAGGAATCAGTCTTGAGAGACAGAGCGAGACTCACAGACTTCTTTGATGTTCAGTTCATAAAAGTCCTCAAATTACAGAGGGAAAATCACTTTACATCTTGGAACAAACTGACGGTCCAGAAATACGCTGAAAACCAGTCACTGGGCTTCAGTGAGCAGCAAAGACAAACTGCCAGTGGTAAAGTGAACATTAAAACCAAGATCACCAGACACACACAAAATGCATTTTGAAGGAGAAGCCAAAGAGCTTGATCATGTTTGTGACTGGACATGACTGCTCCCAAACCAACCTGGTGGCACTGGATTTTCCTGAGGTGATTTTTCATGCCTCTTGTTCTTGCAGTTAAGGTTGATAAAGGGAGCCTTAGTGGGACAACTGAGGCTATTGAGATCCCCCACTTCTGGTGTAAACTATTTGAAATGAAACAGAAATGCCAGTGAAGGGGGTTAGGGAGCTGAATTTTCAAGCTGAGGTGAACTGTGACAGTTGTATATAAACATCTCACCTAACCACATCTTAGGAGAGCAAGCTGATGAAATGGACAGTGACCATGCAGTAGCTGGATCTGCTTAAGATTTATAAGGTCCCCATAATCTTTTCTTACCTAAACAGATCAAAAATAGATCCAATGTGACATTAAGGTTATTTTCACCACACAAGGAGTCATTATCAGTCAAGGCAACAGCAATTCTGGAGCACACTGTGCTTAGATGTGCTCTAAGAACATCAAAGCTATTTTACGTGGAATAAAACATGATCCATCAGGATCTTGCAGCCTGAGTTATACACCAAGCCCAGACAATAATTCCAATAACAATTCAAAGCTGGGAAGAGTCATCCCAAACTGGGTTTTGAACTCCTGGGTGCAGCAAGAGCTGGAAGCCTGAGGAATGCTTCTAAATCACCCATGTGTTATGGATCATCACAAATGTACCAATGTTGCTGGAAGTCTTGCAAATGACAGAGGCTCAAATGAGGACTCTATCCTGCAAAACGGAGAGTGGTGCCAAGCCCACAGCTATTCAGATGCCTTGCCAGAACAAACCACCTTGTGAGAGCGAGCCCTTGGCTGCCAAGAGAAGAGCAGTTCCTGGGGATACAGGGATGGGGAAGAGGCGGCCGCGCTGAAAGAGCTGCTGGAGACTCACCACCTTCCAAAAGGGAAAGGCAACGCAAAAAAGAGAGAGAGGCTTATCAAGCGTATTATTTTTAGGAGACAGAGCAAAGTTTCCAGTGCCTCCAGCTGTCTCCAAGGCTTTGGGGTGATGCAGCCCAGCCAGGGTTTGCTCTGTGGGTCCACAGGTGCCTGCTGGGGGTGGTACGTGCTGCACAAGCAGCCTGGGGGGAGCAGAGGGGAAGGAGGAGGGAGCAGGGAGGAGGGAAGGAGAAGGAAATTGTGCCATGTCCTTCTCTTATGCCAAAAAATGAAAAGAAACTATAAACCCCCTGTTTTCAGAATATAAAAAGGTTGTGAAAATAGGACTCCAAGGGCTCTGCAAACGATTATGCTAATTAGATCCAGGGCTATTCAGTAGCTCTGAAGTGATGCTCAGGAATTTTGAACTACAGTTTTTAGTGTGATTACAGATCATATTAAAATTCTATTAGTCTTCACTTAAGTTGTGAATAAGTAGGGTGGAATAATGGGTCCATACTTTCTTGAACCCAAATACTTTAAATAAAGTAGATATTTTAGGGTGAAAATACCCCCCTTTTTTAAACAACAAGAAGCTTTATTTATGTAACTACATGGAGTAAAACTAAAAACTGTGAAATATTCAAAGATTACTAATTTTTCCACATGGGCCCAAACTTTGAATGTTGTTGTAAAACAGTATTTGTAATTGTTTTAGCCTTGCTACATAGTATAATTGAGACACTCAGAAGAGAAAACTTGGTGGCAAAATCTCTTTTTGTTTCTGCCTTGCAAATGATAAATTGTTAATGAGCACCTGTTACAATGTTAATGAAAGTGAGATCTGTATGTAAATAAAGAAAATTTAATAACTTAACAAGGTGGATTAAAATTCCCAACCTGCTCCTTGCTAATCTAATGCCAAACACCAAATAGTTGCTATCTAAGCAGGAAACTAGTTAATGTATTCACCTCCGTGTACTTTTCAAACTATAATTAATATTTTAAAAATTTATAAAACCGAAATCATAGGTTTGATTGTAACAAACAAAATATCTGACTTTAATCTACTACAAAAGGTTGGTGCAAATCCCCTTAAACGATACTAAAATGTAAACCACAAGGCAGCACTGAGGAATTGATTATGTTTAACTTCTTTTGCATTTGTCCTAATCACATTCTTTATAATTGTATTTAAAATGACTCCAAAATGGTTGATTGGTAATTCTGTAGCACAGAAGAAATACAGAATGAGAACACTGTTTCCTTGGAAGAAAAAAGTCTTGTTATAAATAACTTTCAAGGTATGTCCTCTGGACATTGGGTGAATATTAACACTTGACAAATGGACATTTGTTGGTTTAAACTAAAGTGAAAGTTATTGAAAGGGAAGAAGCAAGGCTCTTACTTCCTAGAGAAGAAACTTGCTTTCATGTGGTCTCTCTCATCTCCAAACCCCACACAGGGTTTTACAGTAATGCCCTTCCTCCCCTTCCCTCTTAATTCACACCCCACCAGGCCCTGTGGCTGCCCCAGGCAGACCCAGTGGTTTCTGGGGCAGCTTTGGGGGGCTGAGGCTGCTGGTGGAGCCCCACAGCCCACGTTAAACCCAGCCCTACAAACGTGACTTCATCAGGAGACCTGCATTGGCAGGGACTTCTAGAATGCCTTGACCCAACGTCCCCCCTCCAACAAGGTTAACTTCAAACCTAGACCAGGTTTCTCAAAACCTCAAGGATCTTTCCACAGCCACTCTTGGATGCTGTTTCAGGGCTGTGCCACTCTCATGGGAAAAGGTTGGAGGTTCTGGTCTGTCTCCTCATGTGCCACTATGGCCACACACCCAGTTTCTCCACATAACAAATTGGTGTCTGAGCCCTTCCCACCAGTAATACACTTGTCTCCCCGGCTCCAGTGCTTTTCTCCCTGTTTTAGAAAGGTGTCCTGAAACACAGAGAACACGGGGTTTCACCAAGCCCCCAGTGTAAGCCCACAATCAACCCGTGATAAAAAAGCTGAATGGACATGTAGGAATGACATCTGCAGCTGTCTGGGTTCTCATCCACTGGACCTTCTCCTTCAGCTACTCTGAATTTGGAGATCTAGACACAAACATGGGTGTTGGCAGTCCACGATCACTTGTGATGGGTCTGGTCAGCATCATCCCACATCAAAGCAAACACTGCCCTTGTCCATGGGGAAGTGAGCCCCAGAGGAGATAACACAAATAACTATTTCCAAAAAAAATTTTGGAGAATATACATGCATACTCTGTCCTTTAATTGGGAAGCACTTCACGGGTCTGCACTTAATCAAGATGGATACCTCATTAGGACATCTCCCAGGGAACCAGTTTAGCCTAACAACAGCAAATCGCAATGCTGCTGCTTAATTGGGACAATTTTTGCAAAGTCTCCTCTTAATGGAGACATATTGGGCCAGTGCCAGGAGTTAAGTGGTGTTAAATGAAATAGGTGCAAAACTCCAACTTCCTGTCTCTTTATATAAAGATTGTCAGCTAAAAATGTAAATAAATAAAGGCTAAATATTTAGGAGTGGGGACTTATAGTTTCTTTTTTTTTTTTCCTTTTGGTTGCATAGAGTACTGTAAAGGAATGTGGGCTTCTTGGGTCTGTACTTAACCCTACCTTCAGTTCTAAGCTTGATGAGAAGAATTTCAGAAGTGTTCCTCCTGTTGTGCTTGGACAGCACATAGCAACTCTGGATTCAGATCTCTGATTGAACATCCTGGTTTTGCCTACCATAGTCAAGACAAATTGTCACCCTCTACTTAGCCTTCCTGTAAAGGCATCTATACAACCATAAGAACAAGTCTGTATGGGAGCCAAGGCCTTAACCCTGAAGCCCTGGAAACGAAAGCCAAGGTCCCCAGTGGAGCATCCCAGACATGCAATCACAGACATTTCTACGTTCCTGCCATCCAAGGGCTTTTGTGCCCTGATTTAGGGTCAGAAATATAACACTTCCACCTAAAGGACACAGAGGACCTACAAAAAGATACGTTCATACCCACGGGGGGAAACTTTCCTCCACTTCCATGAAGTCGGGTGTGTCCCACTGACATGATGCTGCACAGTTTGCTGGGAGCAGTGCAGCACCAAGTGCACCCCACCATGGTGTGGTGGGAAGGCTGGTCAGGGAGATGAGGTCCTTGCTGGAGACTCTGGGCATGCATGGTTTTGGCAAGTGCCATGGCAGGTTCAATGGGTCAGGGTCCTCCTTCTCTCAGGTTCCCTCTCTGCTCACACAGAGCTGCAATCTTGCTCTCTTTACCATTTTTCTTCAGAAAAGCAGCTGCTGGGGCAGCATCGTGCTGCTCAGTACAGGGTTAGCTTGTGGGCAAAGCTGCTGACAAATAAACTAATCACACTAATGACAGGCACTTTCCCAAAATCACTCAGGGCAGTAGCAGCCACCAGCATGCTGGGAACAGGCACCCAGCACATAAACCAAGCTCCTTTCAAAATACCTCTCCCATGACATGTTAGATTCCCCTAGATATTTCTGTGTTAACATTAACTGATGAACCAACCTGAGAGGCATCAAAGCAGGTTTTTTCCCCTCCTTCATCATTAAGAGAAGCTGTTTTACAAGTATCTGAGCAATTTGAAAGATGTAAAAGGTGTGCAAAAATTGTCTGTTCAAGACATTGACTCAGTAACCTGTAAAAGATGTTAGTTAAATACATTTCCTCAGGACTCCTACAGTCTTTGACTGAAAGTGTTTTGTACATAAACAAACAACAACGCTCCTTCCATCCATTAAAACCCACCAGGCACTTTAATACATCACAGCGTAACCATTTAGCTCAGTCATTTTTCATTGTTTGACCTCACTTTTAATTAGTGACTAAATTATTAATGCCATTTGATAGGAGACAAACTACTTGGGAGTGCTGCTGTTCTCTAGGCCAGCTCTCAGGAACTACACACTCAGATTTTGTACGTTTCAAATAAAACACAAGTGGCCAGAAGAAAAACAATTTACATTTACAGCTCCTACAAACTCAGCATCCATCAAGAGTTTGGTGCTTAAAAAAAAAAAAATCTCATGCAGTGTTATCAGTAGACTTTTAAAAATCAGCAAGAAAATAAAAAGTTCCCCCAGAGAGAAACTCCCTGGAGATTTTCCAAGAAGTTCACAAGCTCTGGAAAAGTAGTTGCTGGATCCTGTAATCACAACGCCCAGGATCGTTTAAAGAAGTTAGCAGTGTATTTTTCCCAGCACAGCTTTGATGTAGAGGTTCCTAAGGAGGGAAGATGAGCCCACAGAAATAGGAAAGCTGAAGGTGATTTAAAGCCAGAGAGTGAGAGGGCACGGCTGCAGCAGAGACCCAGTGTCTGAGCCAGCTTAGCTGACACCAACAGGCACCAAATTGTTCCCAAGTGGACAAGGTCAGGGTGTAACATGCCCATTGCTGGGGCATTTGATCCCTTGTAAGCACTGACCTGGGTTCTTCTGGCACTTTCTCTCTGAGGGCACAGAGTGCTGTAGAGCAGCAATTTCTCTAACACCAGGGCAAACACGACATCCTGCTCACGGAGAGGAAAACCTGTCGTGAGGTCTTCCAGAAAGAAGATCCGGCTCACAGTCATTGTCACGAAGGAGATGACAAATCTGGGATCCCTGGGGCAGCTGTGGCAAATGGATTTGGTCTCCCTTACTAATAAAGAATCCGAGGCCAGGCCCTTTCCCTCCAATTAAAGCCAAGCCTGGGTGAGCCCCTGTAGAACACTTGAGTTGGATAAAGACGATCAGTTCCCACCTGCAGGTGCCTGTTGAACTCACCTCAGGGGTGTGTTTAGCCATCATCTCCTTTATTTGGGGTTTTTAGCTTTTCCCAGGACTGAACCATCTTCAACCCACAATGGCAGCCAATGTACAGGGCTGGTCCCCTCACACAGAAGCCACCCAGCCCCGCACTGGCAGGAGCCCCAGGGGCATCTGTCCTTTCAAGGACATTTAGGAGCCGACAGCGCGGGGCTGCCTGGAGCTGGCGAGGGGGTCACACCACAATAAGGTGTTAGTAAAACCATACCAAAACCTTTCAAAAACTGCAACTCTGGAAGCTAGATAAGGAACTGGGGACACATTGAGGGAACAATTTCTCCAGCAACGTTCACAGTCAGCAAGATCTCTTGCTGTGTTAGACAACTGTTTAGCTGTTTCCCGCACGACTTGTGGTGTTATCGAACAAGAATGTAAGTTTGCTGTACTGCTGCTAACAGGCAAAGCCATCAGCCCTTCCCACATCCAGCTCCCTTTGCCACCCTCAGGTGCTCTGACTCAGACCCAAACCTCTCCTGGCTCTCCCCTGTTGCAGATGGGTGGTGGGAGCCCTGCACCCCTCATACAACGAGGGAGAAAGAGACTCCTCAGCTGTTATGGTGTTCGCTGCCTGTACAGAAGGCACAAGGCAAGTAACAATAATGTTTCTACTTACTTGATGAAACAGAAAACATGATCTCCATATTGTTCTTTAAAAACAGAACAAGAAATCAGTTTTTCAGCTGGACTGGCCTTTCTGCAAATGATGATGCCTGCCAAGCCCGTTTATCTGGACTCAGTTTTTCCCCAGCACAGATTTGAAGAGGCTTGTGTCCTGTCCTTCCACTTAAGCCATAAAGTTTCAAATTCTTTGCCATCCAAACTCAGGCTACAAAAATTCACTGAGTTAGACTTTAGCCTGCACTGCTGTTGCTGTCAAGTCAGAATGTGTTTTTATTTCTTAGACATGTGTTCCTTCTGTTTTAGTAGGTCTCAAGCAGTTATTTTCACTTACTCCTAAGACATATAAAAATCGCTATTTCTTCTCCCCCCTACCCTAAAAATGACATAATCTCCCCTGCATGCTTTCAGTGTAAAATAAGCAAGTGCATATGAGGACTAATGGCCCTAAAGGAGCTGGCTAGATCTACTCACTCAATAATCCATGCTTTCAGAAAGCCTGATTTCACAGTTACAGAGACACCCCTGAGCAGTTTTGCTGTGAGAGTGAGCACTCGTAGCATCTCCTCTTCTCTCGATATGCTTCAGCAGCTCCCTCTAATGTCAGTGGGGACCCCCATGTACAGCTCCAGGAAAATTAGACAGCATCAGACCACATCCTGCCCTCAACTGCACATCCACAGCTTCCAGTGGAGGTAATGAGACCATCACAGCATCCCAAGGGATGGAAGCTGGTTGGGAGGATGAGATGCTCCTGGTAGCCAGGATATCCATCTCACCCTGAGCCCCGTCTGTAGACAGGGCAAAGCATCCATGCCAGATGCTGTTGCATGGGAGGGATCTCAGGGATGGAAGTCCCTTCCTCCTCACCAGCACTGGTCCTAATACCAGGAGAGAGAACTGCAGGACAGCAGCTTGTAGCTTAAATCATCCAGAGTCCTTGAACGAACCCCCCATTCACATTCATTTCTAATCTGCTGATGCCCTACGTCCAGTAGTCAGTATTTTAAATTGTTATTAAATGTCTTTGGGGGGATTATAATTTGTATGCCTGATTATACAATGGATATACCTATCTATCTCGTGGTATCACAAATAGCCATACCATAATGATGATTGAAATATATAATCCCCCCAAAGATGGTCAGAACAATTTAAACTTCCCTCTGCTTAATTAAGAGAGTTAGGGGATTAGGTACATGATTTAAATGGAGGGGAAGGTTTGGTTTATGTTTTTAAAACCAAGTGGAGTCACAGGGAACTGGCAAAAGATAAGTTAGACTGCCTTGTCCATCCTTGTACTGTCTTGTACAAGTCTTGTACACACAGACCTGCCTTTCTGTCTGCCTGCCTGACAGTGGGAGCATTTTCTCCTTTGATGAGAATAGGAGAGCTCTTTTCCTCCCTTTTTCAACCTTCCAACACCTCCAATGACTTCTCAGCATCTCCTAGGGAAAGCACCTCAGCACCCAGCCTGATATCATCACAGGTCACATCCTTGTGACCACAGAGTGCTCCTGGTTTGCATTGCTGAGATACTCAGAGTTCTACCTGGCCATACCAATCTATGTTCTGCTACCTCCTGCCCTCTTCCTAGCATGGAGTGACAACAGCTCCATCACCTGTGGGTGACCATGGGGGATGAGGTTTCTTCAGGTGAGCTCCAGAGCTCTGTGCGCAGAGGAGGAACATTTCAGAAGACATTTAAAAAACCAAACCAAACTCTCCCAAGTTTCCCTTCCTTCAGCAGATCTTGGACCTGCCAATACTGTGCCAAGCAGAGGTGATCTGTTTGTCTTCTTCATGCTGACAATAAATCCAATCACACCTTGGATGGGGAAATAGAATCAATTGAGTCCCTGCAGCACCGTCCTCCCCTCAGCTCAGCAGCAACCCCCCTCTCCCTCATCAGCCATGCTAACAGGGAAAACCGGGCAGATTTCACTCCCTGCATTTACCTGATGATTACAGAGCCATCTTTGTCATTAGGGGTAAATTAATCAAGAGAGGTGAATGTTTTCGACAAGCTGCACTGTTTACTTCGAAAAAGGAGAAACAAAATTAGTGCAATACAGGGAGAGCCAGGCACTTGCAGGGCACAGTGAAGGAGACAAATCCTTTGGAAAGCAAAATCACTTACATGTTATTGCTGACTCTGAGCACAGCTTGGGAAGAGGGATCCCTAAGCAGGCAGGGAGCTCTGTGGGGTGCCAGTGAAGGAGTGCCTGCACTCCTTCCCCACGGTCCCTGATGCAAAGACCCCCTGCCTGGGAAAACCAAGACTTTCATGCACAAGTACCAGGGTTACTTTAACACCCTGATGCTCACCTCTCTCCTCTGACCACAAATGCCAGGCTGGGATGTTCCCAGTTCCTTTGCACACTTTAGTCACCCCTAGGAAGGGTCCTTCTTTCCAGTCCTAGCCAAACTCTTCGGCCTGGGAAAAAGGCACAGAGACATTTGTGGCCATCCATAACTCTCTCGGTGGGTCTGACCAGATGCAGCTGAACCATCGTCTAGTTAAGAGGAAAAGATCAACCCAGATTTAAGAGGCAGCAAGGCCTCCATAACTCTTCCTTGGAGCACAGCCTGGCTGAATTTATGCTCTGCAGCATGGCAGCAGGAAGCAGATATAACTCGCAGTAATGGTACTGCTCCTTCAGCGAGGGAGGCTCCCGCCCCAACCCTTTACAGGAAAGTTTTGGGGCCACACCTGAACTCCAGGCAGGATGTCCCAAGGTGTTGTGTGAAGCTCCTGGTTCAGTTCTGCAGGGCCTGTAGCAGGGAAGATTTTTTTTTTTCCCTTTCTTCTTCTTCTTTTTCTTTTTGTCTTTGAAATCTTGTCAGTATATCAACACACTTGATAAGGGCAGTGTTGTAGTTACACTTCTTTAATTAAGTGAATAATTAAAAAGAAGTTGATCATCAATTAGTTAATTAAATAATTAATCCATTTTACTTTCATACCCTTTTTTGTTAATCACTGTGGCTTCGGTAATGAGCCTCCTATGGGTTGCTAGGCAACCGCCTCCTCGTTTAAACAATCAGCAGCTGCCGCCCGTCAGCCCGTGTGAAGGGATGCGCAGGGCCGGGGCCCTGTTGGGCCCGAGGGTTCGAACCCCGCCTCCCGCACGTCCCCCACCCCAGTCGCTGCCTCGGGAACCAGCGGGGAAAGCACAAATTTCCTCCCCCAGAGCCGCTGGAAAACCAAGGTCCGTGCGCTCCGCCGGTGCCCAGGCCTCAAGGGCGGAGAGAGACTGCTACCGGGTAGTGGGCAGAAGGGCAGGGGATGCGGTGCCACTCCTCCCGACGGGGACCGTCCCCACGCCTGACGGGCGCCGGCAGCGCTGGAACGGCTTCCCCTGTCTACACCCGGTGTCCTCCGAGGAACACAGACATCCCTCGCCCCTCAGCAACCGCCCCATGTCTTTAGTTTCTCCGAAGGAGCGATGATGCCTCCACGGTCCTTTCCCCGGCGGTCCCGTAGTGGGGGCAGCCAGTGCTCCCCTGCTGCAGGAGGCACCTCCTCTTCCCTCTGCTCTCCCTCTCTATTCTCCCGAGTTTTGGTTGGGTTTTTTCTTCCTCTCTTTTTTTTCTTTTTTTTTTTTTTCTTCCCTCCTCTGTTGCCAATTGTTTCTCTGCCCCGGGGCCAACCTGTAAATGAGATGTTACATCTGCACCGAGCTAAGTAAACACTTTATAAATGAATAAATAAGTGAATAAATAACGAAATAGTAATATCTGCGTCGAGCGGAGCCAGGCGTGGTGGCTCGGCCGGAGGAAGCGGGGAGCCGGGCCGGGGTGTGGGGAGAATGCCAGGAGGGACCCCCCGCTCCCACAGTCACAAACCGCTGCCACGAGCCGCTTCCCAGGAGGATCTGAGCCGGCTTTCACGGACTGTCCCCCCTGGCAGCGCAATGCCAGCGTGCCGTCCTTCTCCCAGTGCAACCCACTCCGGATCGTGTCCCGGGAGGGGCCGGGGCTCGGCAGCTGCCCCCGGGGCTCCGGCCGCACCGCCCGGCCCGGGCCGACCCCCGCTCACCCGGCCGGGCTGAACTTTGTAATTATAATGGATAACGAGAACAAAGGCAAGAAGCACTCATTGAGTAACTGATATCAATTATGGAAGCAGGCTTTTGAGCCTGGAATAAATGATAGGGGAATTGGCCTGAGAGGGAGTGGGAACAGACATGTTATTATTTACGCCAGATTAAGAAAAGTATCCAATTTGCTGGTCATCTCCTTCCACTGGGAATCGGCATCAATTTTATTATTGTTCCTCAGATTTTAATATTCTCTAAATGAATTACGATCGAGCTAGGTAGTTAGTCAATAGTTTAATGTAATTAATTAACTTCCCATCACTTGGTTATCTCTGCTTGGGTCCCTTTACTCCGGTCGGCCCCTCTGCAGGGCAGCACTTTGGGGTAAATAAGGATGCAGGCTCGGCTTGGAGCCGGGCTCCGTGTGTCTGTGTGTGTGTGTGTGTTGACTCTTTGGTGTCTAGATTTTTTCCACTGTTCCGTGCATTGTACGACATAACTAGAACTGAAGCAGTACATTTCTTCAAACAATGCCTCCCCGATTCCATTTGTAATGGAATTGGAGGGAGAAAATGTAATTGTGTGTTAAACATGAGGCAGCCATACATGAAGATAAGCAGGGCTGAGTGACTGGATATGGAAATCCAGCGCGGGGACTAGATACTGAAGGTCTATTTTGGAGTTAAATGGCTCATAAAAATAGGAGGCTGGGGTTTATTTATTTATTTGCCCCGGTATCTATAGGGCTGTGCATGTGGAGCTGCGTTTTGGGGGGGAGAAATGCGAGGGAAAAGAGTAGGGGGCTGGTGGAGGGATGGTTGCTGCTTAGGGAGGGGGAAAGGGAAAGGGAAAGCAGTCAGCCCGTGGGTCGAGGCTTCCTGCCCGGGGACACCCTGCCTGATGTCCCCCCTTTGGCAGGTATCACTTGGAGCCGACCCCTCTTGGAGCAACTTCTGCGGCTCAGGTCAGGACAAGTGTGATCGGGGTTTCCCTCACGGTTTGAGGGGCCGGGGGGCTGAGCAATGGAGCGCTCCGGGGGTGCGTAACGGGGACCTGCGGGTGCGCAGAGTGGGGGGCACCCAGGGAACCCGGCGATGCGCACAGGGAGCGGGATCCCCTCCCCACGAGGGACCGCAGGCGGAGCCACCCCGAGGTCCCGCAGGACGCCGAGCCCCGTCCCCCTCGAGGCTCCCCGTCCCGTCCCGCCCTGGGCCAGGCTGGCGGGGCCATTCCGGGGGGGGGCCCGGTGGCCGAGGCCGCCCCTTCCCTGCCAGACATCTGGGAACGTCGTTAGGGCCGCCCCGCTCAGGAAGTTTTTCACACTTCACGTCTCATTAACCGCAGGTCTCGGATTCCTTGGGAAAGGGGGACAGGCGGGAGGGCGGCGGCGGCCGCCGGCCGGGGACGGGGGGGGGGAGCGACCCAACTGCTGGGAGAGGCTCGGGGGCCCCAGAGGACCCCGCACCCTCTGGCCTCACTCCGAGGCCGAACTCCACCGTGCAGAGTCCCCGGGTGGCCGCCCTGCCCCTGCCATCGAGGTGACGCTGGGGGGAATATGGGTCAGAGAGGGAACCAGACGTGCAGGGGGGACCCTTGGAGTAGCTGCAGGCACCCCCCCGCACCTCCCTGACTGGGCCCAGCCCCCAGTGCGAAAGAGCCTGGGCTCCCTTTTCCCTCCTCCGCACCCCGCAGGGGCGCCCCGAGGGTCCGCGGGACCGCAGCTGAAATCACAGTCCCTTCTCTTCCCGTGGGCTCGGCAGCCCATCCTCTGTGGGATCCGGCCTTCTGGGGAGGGCGAGGACCTCCCCAGCATCTTAAATGTTTGAAAAAGATTTGTTCTGTACTTACAGTGAGCGAAATTAAAAAGAAACAGTAAAATATTTGAAAATGAAGTGCATTACGTTTAATAAATATAAAATGAACAAAGGCTGCTATATTGCCAGCAATATAATTTCTTGCCCAGGGGCATTAATAAAGACTGAAAGGTTTGGAAAAAAACAATATTTTCTATTAAAATTCTACGGTGCGTTTCAATATTAAAAGGATAGGTGATGAATTTTCAGTGTTACTCAGACGGGGTCAGCGACTAATTTCATTTCTTTCTGGTCAGCATTCTGTCGATAATTAATCAAAAGCAGAGTTTCTTAATGAAACACTTTTCATAAGGTGATAATTAGCAGGAAAGACGCGGAGTGCAGACAGTCACTGGTAGCTGTCTAATAACCAGAATGAAATCAGGGCTGGGTCCAGGGAGTTAAGCAAGAGCTCAAAAAAAAAAAAAAATTATAAAAATAAAAAGGAAGAAGAGGAGGAAAAGAGATGGGGGAGCCGCCTTGTGCAAACTCCCGGGAGAGGGTTGTGTTTTTCAGCCCACTGCTGATCGCTTTTAACACCCGAGTTGGTGTAATTTCGCCTCCCGTGCCCCGTGGGGCGCAGAGTGGGCGCACAGCCCCGCGACCCGGACCCACGCTGGGGGGCTCGGAGCGAAGATATCCCTGCACACACCCCCGTCACCCTCACCCCATGCACTGAGCTTCAAGGCAGAAATCAGTGCGGAGGACACGGTCCCCACCCGGGCCTTTCCCCGCCTCACCCCGTAAAAAACGCGTGGAAAGAGTAAATGAAGTTAATGAAGAAAATTAGTGGCGATTAGTGAAAGCTCCGGGGTCCGGGTGAGCTGGTGCTCCGGCCAGGAAAGTGTCTGGTAACAATTACAAAGATACCCCGCGCATAAACAAAAGAAATTAGCCCCTTGAATGATATTAAACAGTATAAAATTAACCAAAAGTTGTAATAAGTGAGGGATTAAAAGGGACCTGGCATTAATTCGTGGGTCTGAAGAGAGCCCAGCAGAAAGGGGAGAGAGGTGTGCTGAACCTTTAATTAATATTTGGCTGGAACATACCTTATTCATAATATTCATTGATGTAGTTACTCCACAAACAGACAGGGATAATTTGTTTAGATAGATAAAAATAACCTTCAGGTGAGATTTTAAATACAAAACAAATCTATCCCTTGCATCTAGTCTGGCACTTAAACAGCAAACCTTTCAATGGGCTTTTTTCTCATATTAATATATTTTTTTTAATCCGAACGTGAATGACAGGTACTGCTTTCCTACGACGCCGGGTGTTTTATTATGAAATTCTCCTGAAATGCTGTAAACTTTCAGATAAAGCTGAGAGGCAGGAGGCTGTTGAGTAGATGAGATTATTGATAGTTATTGAAAGTATCCAAATAGGATTTAGAAATCGGGCTCCTGCGCCTTTAATAGAATTCCAGATAATCTTTTATCACAACAAGACACCCATAGAATTATTTAAACAGATTGGACTATTCCAGCAGCAAATTTCAATTATTCTAATGCTTTAATAAATGTGTTGTGTGTGTATTAAATTCAAGCTTCTTAATCCAAATTTTACGATTTAACTGCTCTGATTTTTCATTACAGCTACACCCACATACAGCAATTTACTTTTTTTTTTTTTTTTTTTTTTAAATCCTTGGGAAACTGATGCCTAAACGAATCGGGCCCGCAAATAAAATACAAAATAAAGTCTGACTTAAAAGTGAGTTCCGGGCTCCCCGAGCAAGAGAAATAAATAGGAGGCTCCGCAAGCCCCTACAAGGAGTATAGGAGAGGGGAGCTCAGGTAGGGAACATGATGGGAAGAAGAAGGGGAAAACAAAAAAGAAAGAAAAAAGAAAAAGAGGAAAGAAAAATCAAAACGTAGGAAAATTAAGAGCGGAGGATTGAATTGATGGGATCTGGGGGCTTTGTGGTTGGAACCTTTTGTTTCAATATTTATTTCCTCGGAGGTTAATACCTTTTTTTTTTTTCTTTTTAAACGTAACAGCAGGTGAGAGGGAAAAGCGTGGCCTTCGAAATCTGTCAGCATCAAACCAACTAAAGGAACAGGATTATCAAACAGTGGGAGAGAAACAATATTTTAAATTATCATTAAATTATGGAGACAAGCTCTCGAAAGGAGGAGGGCACAAAACGGATCAGCGGCTTCCCCTGCACACACACACACACACACACACTCGCACTCACGCGGGAATGTTCACACGCGTTCCTCTTTCTTGCCAGAAAGGAAAAAATAAATAATAATAATAAAGAGCGAGGGGCGTCCTCTGTTGAAAGGGGAAAGAGTTAACAGGTTTTTAAATATTAGAAGTCCCGATTAATGAGGCAACCCGGGCTCTACTCTAGCAGAGCACAGAGACGGGGCTGGGGGGTCCCCCCTGGCCGGACCCCTCGGGGCTCCCCTCGACGGGGTCGCCAGTCCGTCCCCGGCATTTCCC
>NW_020884920.1:2063281-2070597 GCF_003945725.1 Corapipo altera | reverse complement strand
GGAGCCCGGGCCGGGCTGCGCACCCGCGGGCGCCGGCTCCGCACCGCAGCCCGGCGGGCCGGGGTTGGCGGCGGGCAGCGGGGAGTCCCGAGGGGGCTGGCCGGCCTCGGGGCCCGGGCTGGCCTTGAGGGCGGTCTGCGGGACGAGGAAGCCCAGGGGCTGGGTGATGGGGTAGAGCAAGAAGTGTCCTTTGCCGATGAGAGTGCGGGGGGCGCAGGGGGGAAGGCTGGGGAAGTCCGGGGCGGCCTTGCGGCGGGGGGGGCGAGTCGGAGAGGAGGCTCTCCACGCTGAAGGGGTTGAGCTTGTGGAAGCTGCCGGCGCCGCGGGGCCCCCCCGCGCCCCCGCTGCCGTCCCCCGACGGGGCGGCCGCGCAGTCCTTGTCGGGCGGGCGCTGGAGCCTCCCGCTTCTTTGGCTGGGGTAGAAGGGTTCGGCCGTCTGGTCGCAGGTGCCGGGGGGCGGCTCGGAAGGGGCGGCGGCGGCGGGAGGCGGCGGGTGGGGCGGCGGGTGCTGCCCGCGGGGTTTGGCCTCAGGCGGGGCGGGCGAGAGGCCCCCCCCGCCGCCGCTGTCGCTGTCGGAGCTGGGCGTGCTGTGGAGGGAGAGGGCGCTGGGCGAGTGCGGGTGACGGCTTTGGCTTTTGAGCAGCTTCTTCTCGTGCTTGCGCTTCTTCTTCTCCATCTTCTCCAGCTCCTTGCGGGCGATCTCCTCGGGGTCCATGGGCTCCCCGCTGCACGTCGTGGGGTGGGAGTTGTGAGCCGGCCGCCCCGGGCCCTTCTTCGTGTTCTCTTTCTTTCTCCATTTGGCCCGGCGGTTTTGGAACCAGACCTACACACCGAACAACGAGAAGCAATTAACACCCAGCTCACCGGCCCCCCGCGGTGGCCAGGGCGGTGGGAGGGGGGGCGGAGGGGAGAAGCGCAGCTCAGGCCTCCCCCGTCCACCCCTTCGAGGTGCCGGCAGTCCCCATCCACAGGACTGGGCCTCTGCGAGACAGAGAGCAAGGGAGGGGACAGGAAGATATACACACTTCTTTATTAACAGGGTGGGGAAAAAAAAAAAGGGGAGGGGGTGCACACTCACGCACACACACGCTGCACCCAGCCCGCACCGGCGCCGAGGGGAGGGGAAGGGATTACACAGCCTCCCTCGGCTCTTTGCCGTGATCGAGGGGTGCAGAAGTACCGATCGGGGCCCGATCCCCCCGCAGCAGCACGCAAAATGCGATAAACACAGCACAATAAGCGGCCGGAGGTGAGGGAGTGTGGGGGGGGCCACGACGGACGACGCCTCGCCCAGACGTGAGGGGTTTGTACCCACTACCCTTCCCGATTCAGGGAGACGGAGCAGAGGGGTTGGATCAGCCCGAAGTGCGGGTTGGATTTGTTATAGAGAGATCATAGGAGAGAAAAAAAAAAATTAAATCTTCTCTGCTCCGTCCCTGCTCCTGCCTGCTTTGGCGGGTCCCCGGTGTCCCCGCAGCCCTCGGGCACACGTGTCTCTCCTCGCAGCACCCGCGGACCTTCGGGGCTGCTGGCAACCCCGATTCCCGACTGGACCACGACGCCAGCTCGGAAGCACCGTGGGGATCCCAGCACCCGTTCCCGGATCCTTCCCCCGGCCTGGCCCCGAAGGTTGCCGCGACCCCGGGCAGGGCGAGAGGCGGCTCTGGGAGCCGGCGCGGGAGGGAAAGCGGCTGAGAAAGACGCTGTGAGGCAAAGCCTACGGAGGAACCGCGGCCAACGGCGCTGGCTCATCCCGGGGGGACCGTCACCGACTCCCGGGATGGGTTCAAAGACGCATTCCCTGCACACGCGGCCCACGCGAAGCCGCCCACCCGCGCACGGCGGCGGGTCCCGGCAGGATGCGGGGCCGCAGCCCGGCCTCGCCTCCCACTCGCAGCCACCGCCACATAAAACCAGCATCTGGAGATCCAACAGCCATCCCGCAACCCCTTTCCCCATCCGATTCCCATTTATTTTTTCGAAGATCAATTGAAGCAGATCGGTGCTTCCCCTCCCCGTCCCGCACCTCCAAGGGCCTGAGAAGCTCGTTAAAATTAAGTTTTACAAGTTCCACGCGCTCTCGACGCACCTACGAGCTTTATTGGCGTTCTCCAGCATACCCTGGCCCGTGATTATGCCTCATATTTGCATGCTAATCTTCTCGCCCTTGACTCATTTAAGAAAAATGTTTACAGTGGAAAAATCATGCTTAAAAAAAAAAATGTTTAGGGAAGCCAGGCTGCCCGTTTTACAAGATTAAAAAAAAAATTATAATAATTATAATGACAAAATAAACCATCAAGCAGCAGTGCACGGCAGGGAACAAAAGGGCCGGGAGGTGCGGGGCTGCGGGCCCAAGCGCACAGGGCCCGTCCCGGAGCAGGAATGCGGGTCCAAGAGGCCTCCACAGGGACCGCTCGGCCCAGGGAGAGGGTGGGGGGAAAGGGAAAGGGGAGCACGTTTTTTACCTGCACTCTGGACTCCACCAAGTCCAGCCTGAGAGCCAGAGCTTCTCGCATAAACACGTCCGGGTAATGACTCTCATTAAACGCCTTTTCCAGCTCCTCGAGCTGCCAGCCGGTAAAATTGGTGCGAGTTCGTCTTCTTTTACAGCCAGGACTTTCTTTGTCCGGGTCACCCGAGTCTGAAAAGGCAGAAACACCCTCAGGTCCCCGGGAGACAGGCCTTCTCCCCCCCTCCCTGCCATTCACAGGAGCCTTTTAACTTTTGTGCTCGGTAGCGGTGGTAAAAGAGCGGGATTAAACACACACCTGCGCTAAAAATGGGGAGGAACCCGATCTGCCCTCGCCTCCTCCGAAAATGTACTTTACAGAACATTTATTCCTGAAGGAAGCTCTCCACAGGCACTCAGCTGGCAGAGAGAGAGAGAGAAGTTCCAATATTTGCGCCAACCACCGAAGGTTTCATTAAAAAAAAAAATTTAAAACCCCCCTTTCCTTCCCTTCCCCAGCCCCCCCAGGAGCACCTGCGTGGGTCACAGCTCACGGCCCGGTCCCATGAGGGACCCCGAGGGCAGGGCGGCCCCTGGGCCTCCCGCAGACCCCTGAGCACCAGTGGGTATTGGGCTGGGGTGTTCGCAGCCTCTTCGAGTATGCACAACTCCAGGTTGGGGATTTTCAGCCCGGGCTGCACCTCCCTTAACGTTTTCTGCCAGGTGTGGAAATTACGAAAAATAATAATAGTAATTTGTATTTAGTTGAGGTGCAGAGTGGGGCAGCCTCAAGATTAATCAGAAGGATGTTGGGTCGACGGAATGTTTTAATAGCTGAACAATAGCGGTGCCACAGGCCGGCAGAGAGAGAAGGAAGGAGAGCGCTTCCCTTCGGTTAAATCGTTTAAAAAAAAAATAATAATTATCGCTCTTCATTCCCCAAAAGCCAGTGATTCCCATTATTATTTTTATTATTATTTTTAAGGGTGTGATCTGAGCTCCCACTCGATGAACTTTGGGGGGGAGGCACCGGGCCGGGCCCGCTATTGTTCAGGGCACACGCGTGGCCCAGAGCCGGTGGGAACGGGGGATGCTCCCGGCGCTCGGCCCGAGGTCCCACACCCCGTCCTGTCCGCCCCCTCGGGGGTCAGCACAGCCTCCCTCCCCCCCACCAGACACCCCAATATCCGTAGATGGGGATAGGGGGGACACGGGGCGTGCGGTGCTTTTCCTCCTCCGCGTTGGACACGCTCCGGGCGGGGAGCGACGGTCGGGTCGCGGGGTGGCGGGGGGGGAACACGCGACACGGGGCCGCTCCTACCTGCGAGCTTGAAGGGTTGGCTGTCCCCGCTCACCCCACAGCCGGAGGGGATGAGCGGCGCCGGGTTGACCACGGAGGCGGCGCAGGAGCCGCTCAGTAATCCATCGATGGAGAAGGGGACGGAGGCGGCCGCCGACTGCAGCTGATGCCCGGCCAGCTCGTAGACGTGGTGGTGCCCGAGCGGGTAAGGGAAGCCCACCATCCCCCCGAACTGGGCATGAGGATGCTCCAGGATGCGGCTGTCCATCATGGGGGCGGCTCTAGGGCGGGGGGTGCCGGCGGGGCTGGGGGCGCTGGCGGCGGGGCGGCTGGGGCCGGGGGTGCTGCTGGCGGAGGAGGCGGCGCGGCGAGGGGCTCATGCTGCAGGGCGCCGGGCGCTTTAACTTTATCAACATCAGGCTCCCAATAATTAGCTCAGGCTGGGGGAATTTGGGACCAATAAGAAACGTTAATCGGTCCTGACGTCAGAGACGTGCCAGTGTGGGGAGCAAACGTTTTCCATATCGATTGCTAATTATACCTGACATCCAGCCTCAATAAACAATATCAGAGCTGTCACAACACAACGAGGGGGGCTTTGATACGAACTCCAGCCCGAGGAGGGCGGCGGGGGCCGGGCGGGCAGGGGGGTGCGGCGGGGGGAAACGCGCGGATCTGCTGATACCCGGTTAAATACTAAACAGTCGGAGTTACACACACACAGCCTCCCCCCCACCCCTCCAACCCACCCTCTTCCCCCTTGTCCCCTCCCCTCGCCAAATCACTAATAGATTTCCCTTTAAAACATTCACCAGCGTGTTGTGGGGATTTTTCACCAGAAATGCTCTACTCTCTGAACCTTTAAAGTGATGTTGCTCCAATTACAGAGAGACATTGAGCGGCAAATAGACTGATCCAATAATAGGAGATTCATCATCCGCTCTTTCCAGAGCTGTCACATTGAATTTAAAACTACAAGCCTTTTCATCTCCTCTCCGGCTCTATAACAGGGGAGAGGGGAGGGGGGCAGAGGGAAAAAATGGGGTGGGGGGGGGAAGGAAGAGGGGGGGAAATAAAAAAGGAAGAGGCGCTTGCAGCGTTTGGGAGGAGATCTGAACATATCAATCGAAATCATAATTAATGCAATCTCCTATCCATTTGGCCACGGACACCCCCCTCTCCGGCAGCAACCACAACCTCTGAATTGTGAGTGCAGACACAACCAGAAGCAGCCTCTGTTCGCTAAAGAGGAGGCCAAAAACTATTAGTAATAATAATTTAAAAAAAAAATCAAACCCAAACGACGTTCCCATCCCTCTATCCCTCCCCTTTCGCCTTCCCCCCTACGCCCCCCGCAGAAGCAGCCCATCGCACACCCCACGTTTCGTCCCGCCAGTCATTCACAGCTCCCAAACAGCCGCCAAATTTGTCCTAATTAAATTACGTCCCCTTAGAAGTTTCCACTCAAGTAAAACATTGATAGATTCCCCCGGCGAATAATTCAAGGGATGGTTCTCTGGCAGAGCACGGGGCTGGGGACCCCCAGTTTTGTGCCCTCTCCCGGTTAGAGAAACACTTTCCAAGCTGCTGGGGGGAGGTTGGGGGGGGTGCTTTCCAGTCCCTCCCATCCTGAGCCCGCTGGAAACGGAGCTCTCGGTCCCCTGGGCCCGGGGGGAATCAACCTGGTGACCCCCGGTAGGGCTCCCCCCCCCCGCCCCCGGGAAGGTGGGAAGGGAAGAGGGGCGCGGGGAGAAGCGGCGTTTGCTTTTAACAAAGAGGAGAGGGAAAGAGCCGGGTTGGGAAATCAAACAGGGGAAAACTCTTTAAATCTTCCTGGGAGGTTCGTGGTGGGGAATTAAATCCTTGGAGTCGGGGGGCGGGCAGGGTGGGGAGAGAAAGGGAAAGAAAAAATAGGTAGGAAGGGAAAAGGAGAGAGAGAGAGGAAGGGGAAAGAGGGGGAGACACTTTATCTCTGGAAAACATACAAATAGATTTTCCAGTTATAAAATATCCAGTCAAAATGATACATTTCCTAGAGCTGGTTTGTGTGAGTATGAGAGAGGGGGAAGCTAAAATTGAAATAAAAAGGAAGTCTAGTCTCTAATCTATGTTGTCTGTCCGGAGCTGTATTTATTCACCTAATTGAATGCCATACAATATACTGCTGTATTATTGCTGTTCCCTCCCTCCCCTCTATAGATTAGTTTAATTATGGTCTCTCTGCCTCTGCTTAGAGCTAAAAGGTAGCTTGAATTTAGACTACGCAGCCCTAACAGAAATAAGAAAATGATGGGGTTGGTATTAATTCTGGGGTCAAGGGCTTCACTTTTCACCATAATTTAATTTCTTTCTCTATAAATACTAAATGTAAACTGTGTCCACTGGACCAAATTTTGCCTGTAGCAATAAATGCCTCATTTTCTGTCGGATTTCAGGAGAGGAATGCGAGGGGGACGTGTTTCTGAATACAGAATGGTAATCAATCCAGCACAGAACAAGAGAGGGGGGACTTTTCTCTCTCTCCCTCTCTTTATTATAATGAATTAATTCGACTTTATTTATCCCATTTTCTGGAGCTGACAGAATGTTAATTTGAGTTGAAATTTCTCTCGCCTCTCACTCCCTGACCCCTGGCCTCCAGATTGGCGTGTTGTAATAACCTGAATCTTTCAACAGAAGCCCTGATAATTGTTACCTTATTAGCATGCAAATTGTTTAATTAATATTATTATGGAGAAGCATACAATCCGTCCGTCACTTGACCTCAAGTGCAAGTCCACGTAGTAAGCGGCTCTGTGCATTTCAATGTGCACATTTAAAATCGACTTCTGTTTTAATGTTTCTAGGATCCTTGTCGAGCTTCTAAAAATCTCTCTTAAAGTGTTTGAGAGGAGCTTTCATGGGGGGGGGGGAGGCTTTTGATGGCTCTCGGCCTTGATATCTCTTTATATTGCTCTCCATCTAAAACACAAATTATAGAAGCCGTTTTCTTCTTCGTCTTTCTTTCTTTCTTTTTTTTTTTTATTTTTGAACATCAAAATTTAATAATTGCTTCCTTGTCAATTGCTGCTTCTTTAAAGGCACCCCCTTCAATCCGGAGAGCTGTTCCTCCAGCCAAACACTCGCACCAGCTCAATGAAAAGCAGCCCTTGACACGCAGTCCTGGGAGACGCTGCATTTAAATCCCTTTTTCTACAGCCGAGTGACATTGTCAGATGCTAGCTTTAATTAACTTGATAATAAGACGTACAAGACTCGCATTCAGGACGCCAGCTCGCCTCGCCTTGTTTCCCCTTTTATCACAATCTGGGTGTTTTATCTTACAGCTTCCTACTGGCTTTTACAGCCATTGCTGCGGGAGAGGCTCCGAGCGGCTCGGCAGAACGAGCCTGCCAGGAGCCCTGCCTGCAGCCAGAGAGCCCTGCCTGTAAAGAGCCCTGCCTGCAGCCCCAGAGAACACCAGAGAATCCTGCCTGCAGCCCCAGAGAACCCTACCTGTAAAGGGCCCTGCCTGCGACCCCAGAGAGCCCTGCCTGCAGACCTGCCTGCAGCCCCAGAGAGCCC
>NW_020884920.1:2042211-2059711 GCF_003945725.1 Corapipo altera | reverse complement strand
GATGGAGGGGACCTGCGGGGAAAGGAGGGGACCCAACGGGACGGAGGGCGGTGGGGAGACCCGCAGGGATCGAGCTCCCCCCGCTACTGCACCCACTCCCGCCCTGTGGTGGAGTCCCTTTCCTCCCGGTGTCCCCCCCGCTGTTTCCTCCCCTGTCCCCATCTGTCCCCCTTGGAGCTCGTGTGTTTTGGCCTTTGTGTCCCAGCCTTGCTGCCGCCCCGCTCCCATCTCCTTCTGCCCCATTAACCCCCGGCACGAGTCCCGGCGACAAAAGGGCTGCAACCTGATCCGGGCTTGATTGAATCCCTATTGTTCTCCCAGCTAATTCCCCCTTGTCCTCCCTTCCCCGCCACGGGTAGGGGAGGCCCGGGGTTGTGGGGGGGGGGTGGCTGTCCCTTAATTGCTTAAAAACTAACTGCCCCACCACCCGACTGCCGAGGAACCCGCAGCAGGTTGGGAAGGGGTTGCTGTTCCTTGGGAAATTAATGCATTTAATTCCAAGTTTGTCCCTGGGAAAACGCTGCCCACCCTCGTCCTAGGCATGTCAGGAGGAATAGCAGGGCTTTTAAACAGAGGATTAAGGAAAGTGGTCACTTTTGACTCAGTAGGAAAAATCCCTCCGTGACGGTAATGAAAGCCTGGATGATATAAGTATCTTCTGGTTCACAATAGCAATTAATATGGTAATATTCTACTATTAAAGATGCTAACATTAAGATGGAACTTGTATGCGGTTAAAACATTTAATAGAGGAGAAAATGCATTCCTTGAGCATCAGGTAACAAAGCCAAATGGAAAAGGGGGGAGTGAAAGTCTCTTAAAATAACAAAGGCCTCCATATAATTTGGAAAGGCTTTTAATACTCCCTTCCTCCTCAAGAAAAATTTGAGGTGCTTTGAAAAGCGGGTCTTAGTGAGTGCAAGAGGAAGGAGTTTGTGCTGGGTGGGGAGAGCTGCCCTGGTGGGAGCCCAGCCCATTCTGGAGACCAAATGCCGTGGGGGGCATCTGCGGAGACCCACTGGTGGCCCACAAGGAGCCTGTGCTGGGACAAGGGCATTGAAACATCACAATATTCCATAAACATGGGGGTTGGAAGCTGTGTCTGAAGGGCTCTTGTCAAACCTCTGCTCCAGGCAAGGCCAAGTTCAGAGTGAATCCAGGCTGACCATGTCCTTGTGAAGTGTAGCTGAGCATTTCCCAAGGATGGAGGTCCCAGGACCTCTCTGAGCTCTGTCCTGGTGCTGCACCACGTTAATCCCGGCTTGTTTTCCCAAACGTTGCGAGTTGCTTGCACCACTTAGGTCTACCCATGCACCCCCTAGCTTGCCTTGGGGTGCCTGGTCCCAGGCACACGCCTCAAAGCATGATTGTATCACAGGGCACAGCAAAATCTTCGGTTTCTGCTGGAGAAGGAGGAAGATAAAGACCACCTCACCTCTGCCCTGTGAATCCACTTGGTTTGATCAATTTGCCAGACAGACACAGTTATGCAAAAATACTCTCAGCAGAATTTTTTAAGTATCAGTCTATTTGGGAGAATATTAGAAAGTACTTACTTAAACTACAATCCTTACTTTTATTATTGTAAAAGCCTTTTCCTTTTTTTTTTTTTCACCTTTGTTTTCAATTAAAAACAGTTAGGATTTAGGTTTTTGCTTTTCACTAGAATAAAAGTAATTTGCACAGGTAATAGTATTGTGGGACTGAAGGAACCTTTCAGCTGATCACTAGAAGAAGCAAATATTTACCATCTGGCTCTGGCTCTGATGATGAATTGGAGACTGATGTGGAGAGCATGGTCTTCGTCCTGGCTGCAGCTTTGCTGACTTCATCAAATCAGGCCATCTTCGGTTTACAGTTATTTTTTCTCTAAAATGTAGTTTTCCTGGGGAAAAAAATAGTCTTCCGAAGCTTTGCACTATTGCATAATTTATTTCAAAGAAACTCTGCCTGGCTGATGCCAAGGATTCGTGTAGGTCATTCATCTCCAGCCTGCCCAGTTAGCTCAGGTTCCCTGTCCCAGGTTCCCTCTTTCCTTGTCTCTTCCTACAGAAAAGTTGCACACACAAAGCCATTCCCAGGGAAACCCTCTGCTAAGTTCACAGCTGAAACAAAGCTGTGCACACACAGGAAGATGTGAATTGTTGCCCTTTCACCAAAACTGGAAAAGAAGGAAAGGAAAACAGATGAAGAACAGGTCAATGAGGGGCCAATGCCAGTAGAAGTGTTTTTGCCCCACGCTACCCCGTGTCAGAGGTTCCACCCCTGTGCCTGTGCTGCGGAGGATACTCCATAACACACACTGAATGGATCAAGTCAGATTACCAAAAGCTTTGTGTTTAACTTCAGCTCATTCTGATGAAGCTGATAAGAGACCAACTACTCAATCCAACAGCAGGTAGGTCTGTAGGGACAGTGATCCTGGGCAGTGAGGAGGAGTGTTGGCATGTGACCTCTTAGAGTGGGAGATGTGTACTGGTAGCAGCCCCTTGACTTTCCCACAACCTTGTCTCAAAAACAAAACTCCTCATGACGTGCTCATAACTGGCTCTGTTGCAAACAATAATGCAGGGATGACGTCACAGACCAGTGGATCAAAGTAGAAGAATACTAAAGACCAAGAAAAATCTGTCTACAAACGCCACCATTTAATTCTCTTTTTCTCCTTTCCTTCACCCTCTGCTGCTATTTTGATGGTAGTTAAAGTTGAAGACATCAAGGAAAATGAGGACCCTTCAAACTGCTGCTCAGTGGGAGCCAACATGATGGGAGCTGAGAGGCAGCCTGCCCACATGACTGTTCCCAGCTCTGCTGCTGGAGCTTTACATGGGTAAAGGTGACCTTTGGGTCATCACCCGCCCTTGTCACCTTGTCTAGTCTGTGCCCAGCATCTCCTGGTGGAGACCATCTCACCACACACAGAGGGGCTCAGCCCTGCAGGCAAGGAGGCTTCGTCAATGTGGGGGCCTCATCAGTGAGGGGGCTTCATCAGCGGACACCCTGGAATCAGCTGTAATGCTGATAAAAAAGTAGGAATAGGAAAAAAAAAATCTGCTGAAATTGAGCAGTGGATGACACTGTGAGAGGAAGAAAAAGCCTCAAACTTTAAAGGCAGTATTAAAGCAGGGCATGCAGAAAGTGAAGTCAATTAGCCAAAAGAATCGTTTGCTGACGGAGGTCGTTGGGCCGAATTCCTAAAAGGATTCATGAATCGACTGAAAATACCCTTGGGATAGTTTGAGTACGGACTGAGTTACTGAAGGGCAATGCCCCAGATGACCCAGGAGACCCTTTCCAATCCTACAATATAAACAATGATGCTATTAACATTTGTACTAAGTACCTGCTCGGGCTCCTTGCCTGCTACCGCAGCACTTTGGCTCCCATCCGGAGCAGGAGCGGAGGCTGCAAGATGTGCTCTGTTCCCTACCTTAGCCCAGAGAACATCCTTTATGTACCACCCCTGTAGACAGGGAAATATGGAAAACCCTCTTGCCAATGGTAGGAGCAGGGAGAGGCCACAAAGATTAGTGGAAAAGCCTGATGGAAACCCTGCAGTGCTGAAAAGAACAATGGGAAGGTTGGAGAAAATCATCGGTGAGTGGAGAGACCCAGGGCACGGTGATCTTAACGGCCAAGTAACGCCAAGAAGGCACCTGGAAGGCACAGGGGAACCAGGGACAGTTTGGGGAATCTGCAGGAATATCTTATAATTGTGCAAAAAATGCCAACTATATCTGGGGGGACCTAAAAAAGCCAGATGGAGCTTGGATGTCAGTTTGGGAAATGCAGCAGGTCTGTGCGTCCCACCAAGATGTCCCAATAAGATAATCCACGTGACCTTTGCTGTTGGAATGTGCCATCCAGCTGTGGAGCAGTTATCACTGTACAGACCCCACACAGGCCAGGGATTGTGTATTGTACTGACTGTGGCAGGGGAAAAGCTATTTTGTCATTAACTGTTTCTCTTTCCCTTAACATCCCTAATGACCAGACCTGACTGAAACACTGGACATTGTCCTGGGAGACAGCAGAGCACTGTAACACCTCACAAAGGTGTCCAGGTTTAATGTCAAGGCAAACCTGCAGCCTTAAATCTCTAACTTGTAATTCAGGTTCAGAGGATAATAACGAAAACAAGGTTAGATAAAAACATTCACTATCAAAATTTAATTATGCGTCCACAGGCTGAGGCTCATTATTCATCCTCCAACCTGGAAACAAATTAGTCTAATGAAGCCATGAGTTAAAATGGAGAAAGCATGTAAAGGCTGGAGAATATTTATGTCTCTGCTCCTGAGTCAAAAGCAGCACTGAGCTCTGGGTGCTAGCTACATTTTTCACTGGAATCAGGTGCTTCCTATATATGGTGGCATATCCAGGACCTGGATTTTTCTGTGAGCAGGAACAGTTGCTCCTAGATTGGAAGCTGAAGCCATTAGAGACTGGTGAGGTGTGGGGGTTCAGTATAGTCACAGGGGCTCATCAAAACCAGATATGATCAGAGCCCACACGTATAAAGAAACCCAAATACAAGTGTCAGCTGCCACTGAGTCAATCCAGCTTGAGGGACAGGTTTTACTCTGGCACAAGTTCCCTGATGACAGCCAGGGTAGCCCCATGGAGAGTTTGGCTCCACTGACCTCTGCTAAATGGGAAACCAAATCTCAGGGGCTGGGAAGAAAAGAAATTGGTAACTAACTATAGTGGGATGGCAGCTCTCTGTGGGTTTATCGTGCAAGTGTTTAAGAAGACAAAGGCTATAATTAAACTGCCCGGGAATGTATAATCACAGCAAGGAAGGTCTTTTGCCCTGCTTCTTCCCTGCAGAATTTGGGGAGAAATGAAATTACATCCCAGGAAAGGGAACTGATCTGTGTTTAACCCACACTCTCCGCTGCACACCCCAGCACCCCTCAGGTTTGGACAGGTTGCTTTGACCACCTATAAAAGTCACCCATAAACTGTAACTCCTGGCACAAGTGGGTTTGAGGATAGTTATGGGCTTTTCCACTGCACGCCATGGCAAGTCTGCTGATATATAGCCCAGGTCTGAGCTCTGCAGCAGAGTGCAAAAGGTTCAAGCGACCTAGTAAAGACCATGCCAGTACCAGAGAACAAGTCCCCGTAGGCCCCGGCTGAGCCATTCTCACCACTTTATTCTCTTGCTCCCATCCTAATGTGCTTAACTATAAATGACCCCTTTATTTTTTATATCTCCATTTCATTTTTCCCCTTCTTCCAAGGAAGCAGTAAAACAGGGAAGCTGAGAAGCAGAGCTCTTATTGTAAAGTGAGTGCTGACACAGAGCAATTCTGGGGACCTCGCAGCTCACGTTGAACATTTGTATCATCACAAGGAGCCTCTGGGCTTCTCCTCTGAGAACCAAGCCCTAATCCTGCTCCCAGGCTCCCAAAAGAAGCCTATTGGGATCACACAGGTAGAGGTGAGCTGCTTCTGGTCTGGGGGCCCTGACATTTGCTGGCTAAGCTTGACACTATTTTATTTCCAGTTTTACTCGGTGTTTTATTCCATGCTGTCCTGGAGTTCTACTCAAGGATGGCAGATTTGGGTGAAGACAACCCAGCTGAGCAGAGTACCCCAAACACAGCCCCTCTTTTGTGCTCTTTTTCTCCAGTATGCAGAAGATTCTCAGCCACCCTGGGCAGAAGGACAACAGCTTGCTGTTTATTAGTATAATTTTTAAAGGTGCCTCATTGTATTTATTTGCTGTGTGGTTAAACATTTATTATTTATATTTAATTTTCCCAGATTCAAAGGGGCATCACTAGTGGCTGAGTGTCTGCAGATTCAGTGCAGCTCCTTCGCACACTTATTTATGTAACCTTGGCCTCCCCCGAGGGGCTCCCGTTTCACTATGTGCCACTGGCCTCTTAATTGGCCTCACAGATCACGCCTTCTCTTTCAGCTCACCCAGGTCCCCACCACTCGTAATTTCTAAGATATTAAATGTGGTTGAAACAAAAGATTTCAGTGAATTAAAGCCAAGAAGTTTCGTATCTCTCCCAAACCTTCGCTGCCAATTCCCTCTCCAGGGCGATGGCCAGACTGAGGTCATCAACACTGGTCTGGAGGGCTCAGGAGGGACCAGGCTGTGTCCTGGGTAGGAGGTGGACACCCTGGCTGATGTGCCTGGCTGTTGCTGGGGCTGGCTTTGCACCCAGCTGTGTCTTCTTGATAAGAGTGTTTGGCACTAATTAGTCTCCAAGCAGCTGATTAACCCGCAGGGATGTATGGAAGCTGTTTTTGCTGTAAGACACTACAAGAGAGGCAGGATTCTCTCCTTGAGACTGTTTTGCATAGCCAGTTCAACCACCTTGGATGGACAGCAGGTGGTGGGATGCTGCCTCTGAGAGATCTCAAAGCCACCTCTCCCCACTGCCCAGCACTGTAGCTCTCACCCAGATGATGGGCTGGGTACCAAACTTATAGGGGCAGCTAGACTGGGACACTTATCAGGACATAGACTCTGGGGTCTAAAAATGCAATTTTCAGAGCTGTGGAGACCAGGAACTCCCACTGGCATTTCCTGAGAAGTAAAACCACATTGAGGCAATGACTTTGGATATTCCTTTTGTGATACATCCTGCTGCCAATGCACCCCAAGCACCTTAGGGTTGCATCTGACCCAAAGATGCTGCCTACATTTCACTTCCAGCCACCAGCCCTGATGCTTCATAAATAAATGAAAATGCACTTTAAGCTATTAAACTTTATTTTAGACAATACAGACCCTGTCACAAGAAGTTCCACATGTCTGCAACAAGGCAAAGACATCTGGACAACTCAGCCATGTGGGGTTTTGACTGGGGTAGCTAAACCTGTGGGTGAAGGGGGTTGAGAACCCCAGCACATTTTTAGCCAGTTGCCAGCTGTTTGGGTTTAAAGAGAAACTTCGCTCCCACAGGTAAAACTATTTAACATTAATGGTTTTATACCTTCTCCTTAACTATGTCACAGGCTATACTTGGAGATGGAGTTTGAGAGTAAACATTGTTATGCTGGAGCTGTCATCTGTGAGTAATCACAGACCTAATTGAAGCTGGCCAGCCTATTAAATAAACATTCTGCATAAACGAGGGAGCAAAGAAACACCCTTTAGTTTGGTAATACTCGAAATGACGGAAACCAGTACCTGAGTCAGGGACCAGGGAAATGGGGTTGGAGTAGCTGGAGAGCCAGGGAGGGAGGTTTCCCCCAAGCAGCTCACAGCAGTGGTGCTGCAAAGCAGCAAGAACCAGAAAGCACCAGCAACCAGCTTTTGGAGGGAGAGCAAGGAGGGTGCTTCCCTGCTGGCCATGGCAGGGCTGGATTTTGGGACACTGCAGTTTTGAGGGGTATGGTTTTGTTGCATCCAGGGGAACATGACTTCCCACCACCTACTGCTAATAGCTGGGCTAAGGCTCACGAAACAGCCTAAGAAAAACCATCCTCCCAGCATCAAATACTGCCTAATCACCCCACTGAAATGGGCAACAACATAGTCTTGCAGCATTTCTTGCATTCCTTGGGGAACCACCTAATCCTCCTTGTTGTCTGCCAGTTTTTCCTTGTCCTTGGGAATTTCACGTCTAGAAAAGGCTGCAGCTTTCGAGAGAGAAGCGCTCGCTGGTGGGGGCTCTCTGTGTTTGCTGCAGTGCCACGGGCAGCACATGGGTATCCAAGGCTGTGCTCTGGGGCACAGAATGCAGAACAGGCAAATTTTCACCCCAGTGAATCTCGCAGCATCCTGCCCCTCCTCGCCCTCTCACCAGATGTTGCACGGATGTGTGCGAGCGGCGCTGCCTCTCTGGGAGGTGATGAGAAGAGGGTGATGCACCGAAGTGACATGCTCAATTTCCCTCAAAGATGGTGCAGCCACAATAACATTTCTCCTGCTGATGGCGTCCATGTGTCTCTCCCTTTTCACTGGAGCTCTGTTACACACTGGGATGTGGTAGGAGCGTGTGTGCACCTTCTGTTCCCCGAGCCATCCCTGCCTTTCTGGGGAGGACGAGGTGCCTGGCCTTCCGTGGTTAGTTTAAGAAAAACACTCTCCCAGTGATCAGTGCCTGTATGAAGTAGATGTATGGTTTCAATTCTGTCCTTGAGCCATGGATCATTTAATGTTGTCAACACATATACATCCTTCTCAAACATCCCACTGAGAATTTCTAGGGACTGTAGACAGCTTAAAGCTAGCGTTACAGCAGCAGCAGCTTCATATTTGCTTTCAGATCCACGTGCATTTTTTAATACTAAAGCTTGCATAATTGCTGCTGAATTTCTAAGCAACTTCTTCAAAGCAACTTCTACTGCACACTAGCAGTAGGAGAACTGGTGGTGGAGCAGGAACAAGGCCTGTTGTTGGCTTGTGGTTTCCCAACAGCTTCTCAGAGATGATGTTTGAGGAGCCCTGAAGAAGGGCTGGATTGGGACCTCCCAGCTTGGTGTGTGTTTGAACGTGTTTTCTTCCTGACAGTGGGGGCAGTTTGCATGTGCTGCCAAGCAGCCACTGATACTGTCTGCATTAAAAGCATTTTAGTGATGCAGTTATTTTGCCAGGGAGGCTTGCACTGACATCCTGCATTGAAAAAAAGGGGGATATGGCTCTGCCAGCCTTTTTTTTTTTTTTTCTAGTGAGGTCTGGGTGTGCCTGGAAGCACAGTGAGATGCTACATGCAATGAAGATACCCTGGCAGGCCAAGGGGCCATTACAGGATTGATTGAGGCAGGGCTGTAAAAGGAGAGACAAGGCGGTTCCTCACTATAAGAGAAGGATCTCCTGGTCTTTCCCAACTAGTGGAAATGGAGTTGCAGCTGGGTGAGGGCTAGTACCTTGTGATTTTGAGTGTGGCAGTCTCTCTGTAATGTCCCTCTGAGGTGTGTTGCTGTTGCATGGGAAGGGGATCAAGCTCTGGTTGCGATGCCCATCACCCCAGGGCTTAGTTTCCCCTGGGTAAAGGGCAGTAATAACCTCAGGGAGCAGGTCACGCTCCTCTTTTTTAGCTGCCAGCTGCTCTCCTGAGTGCTGGGGGAAGAGATTGATGTGAGGTGTTCTGCTGGCTGGAGTGTGAGAACAGGAGGCTGTGGGTTTGCTGGAGAACCTACACCAGGGTTCTCCTGAGAGCTATGGATGAAGCTGGGTATCCAAAGGCTTCTTTGCCTTTGGAAACCTAAAAGGGTGGTGGGTGATGATGGTTCCCTGCACACACACACCATTGGGGCTCAGGGATGCAGGGCTCTGCTGCAGGCAGGGGGGCCAGCTCCCTCCTTCCCCTGAGGAAGGGCATTGCTGGGGGTGACACCAACCTTCCACCCCCCAGCTGCCACAGGGCCCTGCTCACTGCCACGTCTAAGGCACCTGGTCAGCCAGACTCCATTTACTGCATCTTTATTTATTATATTGGAGCCCAGGGTAATTACTTTACAACTCTGAACATTAAATATCATTTGTCTTATTCCAGTAGGTCCAAATCTTTATGAATTTTATCTGACACTTGTTCCCTTCAATTATCTGCCATCAGAAAAAGTTTACTGTTGCTGCAAAAATATCAATTTGCCAGAGGTTGCAATACATTTACTCTCCACCTCTGTAATTTACAAACTTACATTCTATGATTAGAAAGAAAAATGGCTAATAGGAGAAATATTCATGCAAAATCGATACTGAATAAGATGCTGCCACCTTTTGGCTTAACCTAATTCTACATGTGGGGCTAAATTCATCACCGGTGTAACTGCTTTGCTGGGAGAGTAGCTAGAGCTGCTCCAGGGCTGGTTGAGAAGGATGGAGTGGGATGGGGGATGACATGGGGGGGCTCAGCCCCTAACTGTGAATGGGGTATGGGAAGCTGAGCTTGTGAGGTTTGCAGGCTCTGGTAAGAGGAAATTTTCCATAGCTGTGCATATGCAACAGGATTTTCCTTCTTGCACATCCAGAGTCGAAGTGAAGATTCCCAGCAGGTTTTTTTCTCTCGTTTCAGCCATCCAGGAGGCTGTTCCTGGAGTTGTGTCCTGGGTGTGAGGACCAGCACTGGGCTGAGGGCTTTTCTCCCTGTCAGTGTGCTGGGAAGAGAGTCTGGGATCTGATGAGGCTCAGCACATGGCTGAAAGCGTCTAACCAAGCTCTGAGCTGGTCAGACAGTTCATCTAAGCTTGTAGGCAACCTCCACCCTGCCTGCCTGCAGCACGGTGAGACACTGTGCAACACAGCAGCACTGTCGGTCTTGGTAGCTACTGAATGTACTTGTTCTTCAATTACATGTCACTGTGATGGGCCGTGGAGCCCAAATGCTGCTGTGCTTTCAAAAGAAAACAAAACAGCGTTTAATTTTCATAGCAAAGATACTCCAAAGTGCTAAGTGCTACAGCAGAGCGATTGCAGCGCTGCTCTGTCTCCTTGCCCAATGACACAGGGGTTTTTCAGCTGAATACCAGCAAGCACGTGATTAAAAGCCCTCAGGATTCTGCTGTTATGGGATTTCCAGCAGAACTTGCTGCTATTTCTCTCATATCTTGCCCCTTTGTTTCCCTGAGTTCAGGGCAGAGTCTGAATTCGGTAATTCCGACCTGGGTTTGCTTTGCTGTCTTCCCAAGGAACGAGTTTGAATAAATTGAATTGGCAAATGTATTGTTCAGCTGCAAAGCGTTGTGTCAGGAATAATGTAGGTATTTCCAGGCTCTCTATCACTGTGCTGAGCACTGCCAGGGACAGAGAACTCATGCAGGAGAGCTCCCTTTGAGCTGCTCCCTCTGCTTCCTCTTCAGAAAGAAGCACGCATTTTTTTGGCTGGTTGCTTCATGCTCTAAAGCAAGAGCAGAAGGGGCTATTGGAGCCTCCTCAGCATGTCCAGAAACCCTCCTCCACCGGGGAATTTTCATTTAATAGGTTCCTATGGGCTGTACTTGTGTTTCCTTCACTGGAGCAGATTTGGGTGCAGCAGTCACTTTGCTTTTCATGGAGTACCTGAGCAGTCAGTCCCATGGACATCAGTATTAGATCTGTGTCAGTAGAGCTCAGGGCAGTGTGGTGGGGTCAGGCAGGTCCTGGAGCTGTACAGAGCAGAACAGGGCTTTAAGCTGCAGAGCTTTGCTGAAGGACCCCGAGGATTGGGTTAGGCTGTGGAAACTCAGCAATCAGGAGCTCAAGAGCCTAATCAAGGCACTAACCAGGTGCTGAGCGAGTTCTTTGGGTTTGGGGCTGTCACTCACAGCATCTCTTTTCTGCACTGGTGCTCGTAAGATGGAGCTGATTTGAACATGCCAAGGCATGAAGTGTAAAGTTCCTCAGGGATATAGGCTCACCTGTCCTCCCTAGCACATCATGACAGTGTTAAATGTTTGATATTTCAAGACAAAGATACTGGTGCACTGCTTTCCCTTTTTCATTGACTTAGGGACATGGCTTAGGGATGGACTGGGCAGTGCTGGGTTAATGGTTGGACTTGATGAGCTCAAAGGTCTTTTCCAATCTAAACAATTCTATGATTCTATGACCAAGCTCTGTGTGAGAAACAAGCTCTCCTGCATGCAAGTCCCTGGAGGGTGGGAGCACAGCCAGAGCACACCAACAGGTCAGCACACACCAGCCAGGCACAACCATCATTGTGACACTGACAACTCTTCCAGTGCCAACAAATGACTGTGCCAGCAGGGACAGGAGCCTGGGACCCCCCTGAGGAGAGCTGTAGCCAGAGGCAGACGAGCACCACAGCTCTGCAAACCTTGTGCCCTCACTGTGAGGTGACCACATTTCCTCAGGAGATACAGAGGGCTCTCAAAGGTGAGTGGCCTCACCGTGAGGATGCTCCATGAGACAGTGCACCACCTCCTCCTCCCTCAGCTGGGTCTTACAGAAGGGAGGGCTGTCCAGTTATTTAAACCCCCCCCCCCAAAAGCTCAGTGGGTGGATTTCAGCAATGGGGCTGCTTGGAGGCCCGGGGGCTGCCAGGTGACCAGGGTCCTGCAGAGGCTGAGTGGCCGCAGAGGTGACCCCACCGTGCGGGTTAGCAGGGACATGGTGCCACCTCGTGGCACTCCGATCCTTGTCCTTGTGGGATGGACATCTTTCCAACGGGAGCAGCACCTTGCGGGTGCTCCATCCCCTCCCAGGGCTGCTGGTGCCTCCAAGGGCGTGGGTGCACCATGGGCTGGTAAAGGCCACTGGTAAATGGGTGGTTGGGACCGATGGGTGAGGGGACCACTCTCTGTAGAACAAGGGGAATAGCTAAATCTGTCCTCTTATCCCCTAGTCCCAGTAGCGGCTGCAAAGCAGGGTATGACCCAAATTCATGGTCAGAGTCATGGCTTTTGGAGGTGATTTCTTTAGGACTGTCTGCCTACTATGGAATCCATGACTTAAGGGGGTCTTCTCCCTTTCTCAGCTGTTCCCCCCCGGATATATCCTTTTCCTTCTGGCTCCCAAGCTCTGCCAGGACTCCTCTGCCCACCCTCCCCTGCTGACTCACAGGAGATCCACTCATATGCACCAGAAATGGATTTGGTCCCCTCCTGTGTTGACAGCATAAACCAAACTCCACTTATGAGGGTTCAGGCCTATTTCTTAGTGCTACAAAATAAGAAGGATGGCTCCATTTATCTACATAAAAACAGGAGAAATAAGATTTGGCACTTTTACTAAATCATCATCTGTTGAAGTACTTAAGGATAGTGCCTCAGTTTTCAGTGGAACGCTTGAACTCACAAGCAGGAGGAATTTGTTCAAGCAATAATGAGGATTTGGGGTCTAACTTCCCTTGCTAATTGATGTCATCATGGTAGTGCCTAGGAAATGTGGGGCTCAGTAGTGATGGACTGGGTCCTGTCATGCTGTTTGCAGTATGGACTTTACAAAAAGACAATAGTTATCTCAGGAAGTCTGCCATGGAGACCTCTAATCTGTTTTCTGCTAGGTAAGACATCAGTGTTTGATCTGTGACTAGAAATCACCTGATAAGGGATTTATTTTTCCACTACAACTCGAAATGCTGTTGCAGTGTTTCCTACCCTTTGAGATAGCCTTTTCAGAGGTACATGCTCTCTGTACCTGTCCCACTGCTGGCTCAGCTGCTGTCTGTGCTCTTTCCTTTTGGGTTGGGATATTCCCTAACAGCAAAGCAAATGGCTTAATTTTACTGATGTTTTGTTCCTCCTATACAGGTCCTTCCTGGATGCTCACAAAAGAGGTGTGGGACATAGTAGGTATCAGAGACAGTGGGAGGTATGGTGAGTTTTACCTCTAAAACGCCAAATCCAAGACTCCCCTGGAGGGCCAAGAGCTGGGATTAGGAGCAAATTGAAGTGAGTCTACAAAGCAGATTTTTTTTTTTTAAATACCCCAAGGAGATAATTTAACATTCTTTACAGGTATATATCACCAAAAAGTAGCCATCAGAGGAGGCCCTTTCCAGTTTATTTCATCATTTAGGAAGAGGGTCTTAAACAAGGGCCTGTTCTGCCGAAGAAGTGAGCTCATGCTGCTGTAATGGTATCTGTGTAAATCCAGCAACATAACAGTGGATGCAGCGATGAGCCCTTAGGCACTTAGCAAGGATTTGCCAAGGAGCCTAAGGGTTGATACACACTTGAAACTCAATGGGATTTAGGTGCCTAAATGCATCAGGCTGCTTAGAAAATCCCAGCCTTTGAAGTTAAAGTAGACACTAACAAAAAAACGGCTAAAAAACCTTAAAATAATAAATGTCAGATTAATGCCACCATGAAGGAGGTGGGTTTGCACTCAAAACAAGGCAGCAGGAGGTGGCCACTGAAGGCAACAGGGAGGTTGTTCCACCAGCATGAAGGTTCAGAAGAGCTCCATATCTGGTGTTTGCCATTCCATCAGGAATTGCAGAAGGACCCCTCTGAATCATTTCCATTTCTGATGGTGTCTGCTTGAGTGGGAATTTGGCTGGTGGAAATCCACTTCGTGAGAGTATATGTGGAAAACATTAGAAATGTCTTTTTTTTGGTTGAGGAGAATCTTAGGGCATTAAAAGTTGGAGAACTCATCTTCATTATTTCTCTTTAAAGTTAGTTATGAATTGAGAATGGCTCTGCTCATATTTCTCTTTTATTTGCTATCTCCCCAGGCTAAAGTGTTGTCTATTTATCTTACAGATTAGGTTACTTTTTATGGGGTTCCTGCTATTATATTTCACCTCTAACTTTGTTAGTTTGTGTTTGCTATTAAATTATGTTGAATAAAACGGGCGGCTGAAGGACATTTTTCAGCTCCATCCTGAAATGAGGTTCTTAATCCTGTTTCTGGGTCTGCCCCTGTAGCCCAGCCCATGGGGACAGAATCGGGTATGTAAGAAGGGCAGCAGAGGAGTGTTTGTATCAACTACAGGGTTTGCAGGGTGAAGCTGCAGGAGAATCGTGCCTGTAAAGCCAGTCAGTTCATGTACAGTGATTCTGGAGGCATCTCTTTAGAAACGGGTTCTAATAATATTGACATCATCACAAGATAAGATCCAGGACTAGTTAAATCACAGCCTCGCAACTCAGCGTTCCTTTGAGGATTAGAAGAAGTCGCTGAGCTGTCACTCTAAAGCTGATCATGGACTCGTTTAACTATGTCATCCCATAAGACAGCCCTTTCAATTATGTCAACCTGTCTGCTCTCCCAAGACTCTAATTTTAGAGCAGCAGTAGCTAATATTCTTGGAAAACTGATCCGCCTCCACAGATCTCTCCTCTCTGCCTGCTGCTGTTAACGGAGTATCCTGTGGGGAGATCGGACTGCTTTACTTCCCCTCCTGTAATAAACCTAATAAAAATAGGTACCATTAGGTTCCTTTGTGTGTGGTCTCTTTAAGACACTTATTTGAGCTATGTAATGGAGATGTCATGTCTCCTCCACAGAGAGATCTGGCAGCACCACAGGGTCATTGCAATAAAAATAAAATTCAGTTTTAAGAGCCAGGTACAAAATTATGAGCTGAAAAGCAGGACACTGGGATTGGAGTTCAGAGACCTGGAAAAGGCAAATATGAGCTGGAGTCACCCAAATGTTAATGCCACAGCAGTGGCTCTGCAGCTGGAGCAACAAGCACCGTGCTGGTGCAGGAGGACCACAGGCAATGAGGTGGCCCTGGGGACACCAGGGCCAGGGGACTTGTCTGTGTCCTCTGGATGGTGTTGGGAGGAGTTGGGGGCACACAGGGTGGAGAGGAGGTGGATGGACCTGGTTGTCTTGGCAATGGGTATCTTTGTTCCATGCTGCCTGTTATAACCCAGGGAGGTGGGAAGGGAACACCTGGAGAGATAGGATGGAACCACATCCCTGGCTCCCCATCCATGTCATGTCTGTGGCTGGCAGTGATGTTGGACAATTGTTCTCCTGCCATCCCATCAATGTCCCTCTGGCTTCACAGGCTGGCAGCACAGGAGAAAACAAAGTTGCCCTTGGGCTGTCCCATTTGAGTTTTCCATTGTGCCAGCCACGGTGTTGAAAAGTAGCACAGACTTTCTCCAGCCATGCAATTAGAGTTGCCACTACAGAAGGAGCAGGGAAGGCTTTTGAAGACCTTCTCTCTTTCTTCTGGGCAGCGTGAGAGTGCCTTCAGCTGTGTCAAGTCTCCCTTGGCCATTGTTCCTTTGTGCTTGGCCTCTGGACTGGAGATACTGGAGATCGGTGATGTGCAGGTCTGAGGCTGCCATAGGATTTTCTGTTTTCTGCAGAGCAATTCTTGGCTTCTCCAAAATGACTTGTGGGGGCCCTGGTTGAAGGAACAAACATTCATGAACCTGATGAAGGCTGTGATCCTCTTCAGAAGTGTTTTATTTCCCCTTTGGGATGCAGTGTGGGTCCACCATGCTGGCATGGTGGGGTGGACAGTGATGTTTAATAGCCCACCAAGAGGCAATCTCATGGACTGGAGGGAGAGGTTGGGAAGGACAAAGAGCAGAAGCATGGGACAAGGGAAAAAGCAATAGCCTTCCTCCCGTAAAAAACTAGAAAGGAGGTAGAAAGGATGTTTGGGGAATGAGGAGGCAGAGAGTCCACGCAGAGGCAAGGGAGGGAGGTATCCCCATCCATCGCACCCAGTGTCACCACCCTGGTGCCCAAGGGGCCAGGCCTTCCCTGTGCAGATCAGGTTACATAAAACTAACACACTGCAGGCTGCCGGGAAAGGTACCTCCCCCAGACTCCAGCAAGTTAGTTACACATAGCCTTCCTTTCATAAATCCATGTTGGCTGCCCCTAATCAAATTCTGCTTCTCAAGCAATTTCCCTTGCTAATTCCTCCCGAATCAGCCCTAACCCACCTATCCCCCTTGTTGCTAAGCTAGCCAGCCTCTAATCACACACTGCACTGTGTGATCCTTTCCCAAGTAATACAGGGTTCGGCACTTTCCTCTGGTTCTCAGCAGCCTAACCTGTCAGGAGCAACCTTCTAAAAATATCACTAAAGACCTCGGCTAATTTCTAATCCTCATTTCTATTAAGACGGCTGCCTGTACTATGTGGGTTTCCAGACTTGGGATTTACAGACTTCCTTAAGAGCATCTGGTCTGCGCAGAGCCATTTCTGTTGTTATCCATATGCAGACTCCTCCCTTCCCCACCATAAAACATGATCCCTTTGGCAGCGGCTCTCCAGTCTGCACGGCAGCATCAGCCAGTCAGCAAAGACACCAACCTCTTCCTCTCTGTTCAGCTCACCCTGCCGCTTTTTGGCAAGCCTTCACTGGGGTCCCACTCCTGTCAGGCACTGGGTAGGTGCTTTGTATGAAAAGAATCAGCCTACAAGCTCAGCAGGACACGTGATTTTCTTTGCAATTCCCAAGTTTTTGAGTGCTGTGTAAATTGTGTAAGGGAGCTGATGTATAGATGTATAATGGAAAGAGTGCCTGGCTGATGACATGGCATAATTTTAATCTAGCAGGACTGTGTTCTTGGGAAGAGCACCAAGTGGGTGTGCTGTAAGCTGGCACACACAGCAGGAGTCACAGGAACATCACATGGCTGGGTGACGTGGAAGATGGAGGAGTGGCACATGCTTCTCCCAGAGTTCAACAGCAAAACTGACCTTCACAATCAGTCAGCACACACCTTCCTAAAGCTCCCCTTTGACCTCATGGCTCCACTCAGCATCTGAGTCATGTACTACAGCAGAGTCAGGTGCTTTCTAAGGAGAGCAAGGGCAGAACAACATTTCTCAATCCTGTAACAAATGTCATCAAACCAACAGTCCTCACCTCCCCTGTGCAAAGCCAGTTTGTTACACGCCTTCAAAGATCAACATTTCTGAGACACACCGTGATCCCAAGGTGCCTTGTCAAAGTGAGATAAGCATTTAAAGACAGAGACCAACTGGGAAAGTTTTTATTCGGTTGACTTGTGCAAATCCACAGCTGCAGCTGATGCTTGTCCACCCCGACCAGTCAGCACACACTGAAGTCCTGCAATGGGGCCCTGAGCATCAGCCTGTTGTGACTGAACTCATGCTCTCATCAAGCTCTCTGGATTTATTTTGAAGTTTGGAAGTAAC